>NW_025261814.1:0-1644 GCF_018294505.1 Triticum aestivum
GGATACGCAGTCTGTTCGTCCGCCACACACCCCTAACCTATCGAACCCGCAACTTTCCCCCTCCGGCTTCTTTGCCCGAAACACGAAACACCGGGGATATTTTCCCGGGTGTTTCCCCCCTTTACCGGCATCACCTCATACCACGTCAGGTCACGCCTAGCATCGTTACTTGTCATGTCATGCATTGATATGCATCTGTTTACATGGTATTCATTGTTTCTTCCCCCTCTTCTCTCCGGTAGACTACGAGACCGACACTGCTGCTGCCCAGTTCGACTACGGAGTTGACGACCTCTCTCTCTTGCCAGAGCAACCAGGCAAGCCCCCCCTTGATCACTAGATATCGCCTATTCTACTCTATACTGCTTGCATTAGAGTAGTGTAGCATGTTACTGCTTTCTGTTATACCTATGCTGATGCATAGCATGTCCTTGTTACTACTGTTGTTACCTTTACCTGCAATCCTACTTGCTTAGTATAGGATGCTAGTATTTCCATCTATGGCCCTACATTCTTGTCCGTCTGTTGTGCTATACTATCGGGCCGTGATCACTCGGGAGGTGATCACGGGTATATACTATATACTTTATACATGATACATGTGGAGACTAAAGTCGGGTCGGCTGGTGGAGCACCCGCGAGTGGATCTTTGAGGCGGAGCGACAGGGCAGGTTGAGACCGCCTAGGAGAGAGGTGGGCATGGCCCTGTTCGGCGTTCGCGAATATTTAACACGCTTAACGAGATCTTGGTATTTGATCTGAGTTGGCTACGAGCCTATACGCACTAACCAACCACGTGGGAAAGATATGGGCACTCGGCGTCGTGGTATCAGCCGAAGCACTTCGTGACGTCAGCGACTGAGCGGCGCGCGCCGAATTGGACTGGAACACCACTAGGCTAGGTCTGCTTTCGGCCGCCCTCGCAACGTGCAGGTGTGTTTAGGGTGATGGGCCCAGACCCCTGGGCGCCTAGGTTTAGACCGGCGTGCTGACCTCTCTGTTGAGCCTAGGTGGGGCTGCGACGTGTTGATCTTCCGCGGCCGGGCATGACCCAGGAAAGTGTGTCCGGCCAAATGGGATCAAGCGTGTTGGGTAAGTTGGTGCACCCCTGCAGGGAAGTTGATCTATTCGAATAGCCGTGATCTTCGATAACAGGACGACTTGGAGTTGTACCTTGACATTATGACAACTAGAACCGGATACTTAATAAAACACACCCTTCCAAGTTCCACAGACAACCCGGTGATCGCTTTTCCACAGGGCGACGAGGGGAGGATCGCCGGGTAGGATTATGCTATGCGATGCGACTGGAGATGCTACTTGGAGATGCTACTTGGAGATGCTACTTGGAGGACTTCAATCTACTCTCTTCTACATGCTGCAAGACGGAGGCTGCCAGAAGCGTAGTCTTCGACAGGATTAGCTATCCCCCTTTTATTCTGGCATTCTGCAGTTCAGTCCACCGATATGGCCCTTTACACATATACCCATGCATATGTAGTGTAGCTCCTTGCTTGCGAGTACTTTGGATGAGTACTCACGGTTGCTTTTCTCCCTCTTTTCCCCTTTCCCTTCTACCTGGTTGTCGCAACCAGATGCTGGAGCCCTGGAGCCAGACGCCACCGTCGACGATGATTCCTACTA
>NW_025261815.1:0-1644 GCF_018294505.1 Triticum aestivum
ATTTCGTGCACTTTCCAACCCAATTGGAATCACCTTCAAATTCGTCCGGAGCGTTGAGTTGGGGACGAAACACTCTGATGCTGCAGCAGAATCCGAGTCAAACTACAAGTCCAAAGGTGTTACATCACCTCCACTTGGGCCGATTGGCCTTGTACGACCTAGATTTAGTTTTAGGCTGCTTTGGGACGTCCTCCCACCTCCTTGGCCGCCACCCCTTGCTCCTATATAAGTAGATCCATCTAGTAGCTTTTCCTTGGGATTTGTTTAGTTAAAAGTTAGCCATTGCAACTTCGTGTACTTCGTTTGTGTCCAACGACCAGACCAAGACCGCTTACGTATCCCCACCTTTATCAATACTTCATATATACTCGCAATATTCAGATTGCTTTTATCATATTCTTGCTTGTTCTTCGATTGCTTGCAGGAATAGACCTTCGTGGTCAGGTTGATTGTGCTCCAGCGTGGTCAATAACCTCTCGGAGTTGGTTTAGCGATTGCTAAGGCGCAACGTCGTGCACGTTTGTAGTCGGATCGTCAAAGTCATCCTCACCAAATCGATAGTTATCATCTCATCGAAAGATCGGGACCCCCGCCTCTATCAATATCCCGAGGAGAGACGGGTTGCTGCTGCTGTTTGTGCTTTCACTAGTTTTGCATGTGTCTAGTGGTCTGAACATTGTAGATTATATCCTATTCCAACTACTTGGGCTGCTTTGAAAACTGCTATGCGTACGCGTTGGGTTCCACCATATTATCAACGTGAATTGCTTCAAAAATTGCAGCGTTTAAGACAAGGAAAAAAATTTGTAGAAGAATATTATCAGGAATTACAAACTGGCATGATTCGATGTGGTATTGTTGAGGAGAATGAAGCTATGCTTGCACGTTTTCTGGGTGGATTAAATAGAGAGATTCAGACCATTCTAGACTATAAGGAGTATACTAATATCACTCGTTTATTCCATCTTGCTTGTAAAGCTGAACGTGAAGTGCAGGATCGACAAGCATTGGCGCGAACTAACTTTTCTGCAGGCCGACCTTCATCATGGACACCGCGTGCATCTTCTACTTCAACTGCACCAGCACCTCAATCAGGTGCCTCCTACAGCCGTGATACAAGAAAACAGGAACAACCACCATTATCTGCCAAGAGCGCACCTGCCGGGCCTGCACAGAGTTCTTCTTCTTCCAGGACATCAACAGGGCACACAAGTGATATTATTTGTCGTCGTTGTAAGGGAGGAGGTCATTATGCGAAAGAATGCAAATCTCCGCGTGTGATGATTGCTACCGAGGTGGTGGATATGAGTCCGCTAGTGACTATGATGAGGAGACATTGGCTCTTATTACACGTGAAGAACATGGTGGAGATGATTCTGATCATGAGACGCAATACATGGCTCCTGAAGACGCTGACAGGTATGAATGTTTAGTTGCTCAACGTGTTTTGAGTGTGCAGGTCACACAAGCTGAGCAAAATCAGAGGCACAATTTGTTCCATACCAAGGGAGTTGTGAAGGAATGTTCTGTGCGCGTCATAATAGACGGAGGGAGCTGCAACAACTTGGCTAGCATGGAGATGGTGGAGAAGCTTTCTCTCACCACAAGACCACATCCACATCCTTACTACATCCAATGGTTCAA
>NW_025261816.1:0-1644 GCF_018294505.1 Triticum aestivum
TCCGAGAAGGAGACACACCTCAAGGTGTACTAGCACGACGTGGTGAGCGGACCGGACCCATCATCAGTGCCCGTGGCACGCGCGGCCACGACCAACACCTCCAAGACAGCCTTCGGCGTCGTCATGGTCATGGACAACTCACTCACCGAGGGGCCCAGCATGAACTCATCCAGGCTCACGGGCCGCGCCCAGGGCACCTACATCGCCGCCGGCAAGGACCAGCTGGCGCTGCTCATGCTCATGAACTTCGTCTTCACCGCCGGCAAGTACAACGGCAGCAGCGTCGCCATTATGGGTCGCAACGCTGTGTTCACCGAGGTCCGAGAGATGGCTGTCGTTGGCGGTACCGGCGTTTTTAGGTGGGCTCGGGGGTACGCGCAGGCCAGGACGCACACCTTGGACCTCAAGACCGGCGACGCCACCGTTGAGTACAACGTATTCATCATGCACTAGTCTCGGCCCTGGTCAAATTTTACCCAGAGTTAAATAGCATGAATAAGAATTGTATATGTTCTGGCTGCTGTTTAACTTGGTTTAATTTCATATATAATGGAGCTGCTTTCGGTGATCCTTTTTCCCTAATTCGTGTGATGTCAATGATAATGAAATAAATGGTGTTGTTGTTTATGTTTTACAAGTCGTTGTTCTTTTTTTAATCTTTTATTAGGCAGTGTGGATAGTTGATATCTCGACTTAGTCTTGATATTGTATCATTGTAGAGGCTGGATGTAATTCTTATTAAGATTTTATCATCTTAATCTTAATATGTTACTACTAAAAGAGGAAATTAATTACATCATTTTTGTTGCTTTGATTGTCATCAAAATAGCCGGTGGGAAGCAAGAATCTCTGATGTAACAGTGCCAAGAAGGGATTGTAGTAAGTTGGAACCCACGTGGAACACTTCTTGTTGTTCATCGGATATAAGAGTACCGAAGCAGAAGTGTGGATAAAAAACAATTGTCGGACGGTTCATACGCCGTGAATATGCCAGTTCGAATTAGTGTTGGTTTTCTCTCGTATACTAGATCAATGATGGCGCATGTCATCGTGTCCGTCCATTTTTGCTCTTAAAGGAGAGTTGATATGTTCGCCTCACCACATTTTGCCCTCTGTTATTTTTCTTTATCTCTCTTCTCCACTCCTCTTTTGATTTTTGTTCTCCCCACACATCTCTCTTACATATGTAAAACTCGCTCTTTCTATCTCCAATGGCGTCTAGTTTTATCTTGTGTTTTTTCCTTACCAAATCAATCATCTCCTAGGCTCCCAACCATGTCTTCTCCCTCACCCGTGATGACTAGATCCACTCCCGCTCGAATACCTCCGGCATGGTACCACTTAGACGCCATCGCCTCCTTCCTCACACGATCCTGCCACCACAACCTTGCTCGTGCAGGTGGCGTCGGCGGTATAGGAGAGGAGGCATGACCATCAACATACATGGTTTGAAGAACCGCAATGAGAGACAATGCTCGAGGGTGCAGGTAGGCGCGGTGGCGGCACATCCGAGGTGGTGGAGGTTTTCAAGCTGGGCATGCAGTGGCTCAACCTATTGACAAACAACTTCTGCCCCCTTGACCCAATCTTCATCTACCCATCCACTATCATCGGGAATTGAAATCATAACATCAATTTCATGCA
>NW_025261817.1:0-1644 GCF_018294505.1 Triticum aestivum
GGGGGGGGGGCGCCGCCCCCACCGCTTGTCCAGTTCAGATTGTCAAGGGGGGGCGCGCGCCACCTCCTATGGCCGGCCCTCTCTCCTCCACTAAGAACCCATGAAGGCTCATTAGTTTCTCGGGGGGTTCCGATAACCTCCCGGTACTTTGAAACTTATCTGAAACTTCCTGAAACTATTCCGGTGTCCGAATATAACCTTAAAATATGTAAGTCTTTACCTCTTGACCATTTCGAGACTCCTCGTCATGTCCGTGATCTCATCCGGGACTCCGAACAAAACTTCGGTCACCATAACAGATAACTCATAATACCAATCGTCATCAAACATTAAGCGTGCGGACCCTACGGGTTCGAGAACTATGTAGACATGATTGAGACACATCTCCGATCGATAACCAATAGCGGAATCTGGATGCTCGTATTGGTTCCTACATATTCTACGAAGATCTTTATCGGTCAAATGGCATAACAACATGCGTTGTTCCCTTTGTCATAGGTATGTTACTTGCCCGAGATTCGATCATCGGTATCTTCATACCTAGTTCAATATCATTACCAGCAAGTCTCTTTACTCGTTCTGTAATACATCATACCGTAACTAACTCATTAGTCACATTGCTTGCTTGGCTTATAGTGATGAGCATTACCGAGAGGGCCTAGAGATACCTCTCCGATACACGGAGTGACAAATCCTAATCTCGATCTATGCCAACTCAACAAACACCTTCGGAGACACCTGTAGAGCATCTTTATAATCACCTAGTTATGTTGTGACGTTTGATAGAACACAAGGTGTTCCTCCAGTATTCGGGAGTTGCATAATCTCATAGACATAGGAACATGTATAAGCCATTTAGAAAGCAATAGCAATAAAACTTAACGATCATTATGCTAAGCTAATGGATGGGCCTTGTCCATCACATCATTCTCTAATGATGTGATCTCGTTCATCAAATGACAACACATATCTATGGTCAGGAAACATAACCATCTTTGATTAACGAGCTAGTCAAGTAGAGGCATACTAGGGACACTTTGTTTTGTCTATGTTTTCACACATGTACTAAGTTTCCAGTTAATATAATTCTAGCATGAATAATAAACATTTATCATGATATAAGGAAATATAAATAACAACTTTTATTGCATCTAGGGCATATTGCCTTCACATATGGCCACTCATCCCGGTAACCTCCACACCTCCTGTCCCGTCCATACTTCCGCTTGCATCACCATCGGTGATGGTTCCTCCCTTCCCATTACTCACATGGGACATGCATCTTTTCCATCTACTTCTACTTCATTGTCATTATCTAACATCTTAGTTTCTCCTGATCTTATTAAAAATATTTTCTCTATTCGTTCTTTTACACGTGAAAATCCTGTTACCGTTGAGTTTGACGAATGTGGCGATGTCCGTGGGAAGGACTCCGTACAGGTTCGCCGGGGCCGAGCGGTCGGTCGCAGGAAGGTGAAGGGGGGTGTCCTTCTTCATGCCGTCGAGATGGACCTTGAGATCAATGCGGCGGGACGGCGCCAAGGTCGACACGGCGTGCGGGAGGCCGAAGGCGGGGTGCCCGGGGCGATGTAAAACAATTATTTTTTTATATTAAACTTTTATACTTATTTTAAACTATATGTA
>NW_025261818.1:0-1644 GCF_018294505.1 Triticum aestivum
CCCAAGTCAGTCATGCATACGTGCGAAGTATTCTGTGGTTCGGAGACTCGCGACCTTCGTTCTATATGTGTTCCTAGCACACCAAGCCACTGATTGATTTGTTCAAGGAAAAGGAGTTGTTGTGCAAATCCTAGGTCATGCACAAGACTTCGTTACCCTAGATGATGGTTCCCCACCTGAACTCGGTAGTGTTTTATCATAAGACTACTATGTGGTCATGCTTGTCTGGGACAGCGTGTTCACATGTCTTTAGCAGAACCAGCTCATGTTTTGGAGCTTGCTATCTTAGTTCATTCCTCGAGAATCTCGCAACGCCATCTCGTCGAATTGTGTTGCAAACTTTCTTTTCAGACATGCTGAGTCTGAAGTATCCTATCACCAATCGGATCTGAATCTCAGGCAGATATGATGGTTGGAACATTCCCAACGGTTGCATTTTGTTCCCAGCTTGCACCCCATCGTGCCAATTTTCCATGGGCTGCCCTTCTCAGCAGTTGTTGTCCAGGTCCATCTTCAAAGGTGGACTTACCATGAGTCCCATTCATTTCCGATGATAAGCAAAAATCATCCATTTCGTTGTCTTCAACAAGGTAGTCCACATCGTCCATTCTAGCCCGAGTGTGTCGTTCTCCCGAACTCCCTCGAACGATCGTTTGTGATTGCCTTAGGCTGGCATAAAGAGTTTCAATGATATTTATATCAAAAGTAATTCTTTTTGCCACTTGAGGGAATAATTCTACGAGTCACCTTTTCCAAGGTGCCCCATTATGGAATCATGGCAATTCTTCCTCGCTATTCTGAAACCTTCGTCAAATTGTTTCTTCCGTCCCTCCTGATGCATGTTTTGCCCCTTAGCTTCAGAGATGTTTCTATGTCCCATTCCGTGAGTTGATCTTGTGATCATTAAGATGATCCTAAGTTGCTCGAACCTCAGGAAGATTGATTCTTCTAAAAATTCTCCCTTTCTACTCGTTGTCATGTTGGATGTAGTTCTCAAAGCAAGACATTGAGATCAAGGGGATGCATTGAATCAACATCCTCGAGAAAGACATCTGGATCGTGAAGATTGTGTTAGCTTGTGTCCCTCTGTCTTCTTACCAAACGACTTGAATCTCGGGACGAGATTCTTGTTTAGTGGGGGTGAGTTGTCACATCCCTAGCTTCTGACATTGCACTAGGCTAACTTCATGTGTGCATCATGTTTAAACTTTGAAAGAAACTTGAAATGGGGATTGCCTAAACCCTAGCATTAAAGGAATTCACTAGGTTCAACCAAAATATTTCCAGTAAATCCAAATGGCTTTCAAAAATGTTCATCATTCTTGGAAAATGCTGGAAACAGTAACCAGAGGTGATGCACATTCTTTCCATGACATATTTGGGCTCTGTATTAAATCATACTCTATCTGCATTTGGGCATGTAAATGCTATTAAATATTTTAAATGCTCAAATAATCATAAACTAAAATGTTTACTGTAGGATATATTCCCAACAGTGATCATGAGTAGTTTCATGATTTTTGGAAGTGTCTAAGTATTTTTAATAAAGCCCTAAAGACTACAGAATATTAGAAAACAGAAACAAATAAAAAAAAGAGAGAGAAAGGAAACCTACCTGGCCTCACCTGTCGCAGCCCAGCTGGC
>NW_025261819.1:0-1644 GCF_018294505.1 Triticum aestivum
GGGGGGATCGACCGGCTGTGGAACAATGGTTCCTTTGGCTCCATTATCGTCCCCTTCCCCACCTCCACCTTCTGTTCGCCGATGGTGTACAATATGGTGCACGGGGTTTCGTCGGCCTGCAAAGAAAAGTCTGCGACGTGAGACATCCGAAAGGCAACGAAAACGGGAGATTATACATTTATATTGAAGGGGGCCAGTGTGGCAGATACCGTGAGGGCGTCGAGCTCAGCCAAAGAGGAGGCACCACCGAGCACGTCCGGTGCGGCAGCCGGTGCGGGAGCCGGTGCGGGAGCAGGTGCGGGAGCCGGTGCGGGAGCATGTGCTGCCAAGAAGTCAGCAAGGGGAAAGTCCTCTGCATTTTTTTTGGATTTTCCCTTGTCCAAGTGTGAACGCCCGTCACCAAGGAAGTAGATATATCTGCAATCGCCTGTTTTGCGGCAGCTACCGCTGTTGCGACTGTCTGAGATGATTTCTTCTCAACCGCAATCTCAACCTTCTTGTCGATGCTTTCTTCAGTTAACCTCCATCTATCCTTTTTCTCCTCCGTGGTCTCACGGTAGTACTTCTTCCACGTGGCGCCGTCTCCGACACCGTGCACGCGTCCATACGACGGTCGAGTATCCACCAGTTGTCGTTTCAATATGTTCAACGCCCGGTTGAATGGAGTGTCCCACTTGGGCCTCGCCAATGGCTCAGACGGCGAGTCGCTTTCGGCCGCAATCCGGTGTTGCTCTCTCTGCAAAAGGTACAAGGATCGTTTACAAATATGACTAACATGTGCAGTCGAATTGATCAGAAACTAAAATTACCAGCAGTCTCATGAACTCCGTAATGACCGGTGTTGTCTCATAAACCTTCTTCAGTGGGTCCCAACGGTGGCGGGCCCTCAAGACGTCACGCTCCTGCGGGACGGTGAAATCCGCCAAGGGGTCTGGGATGCCCAGACTCGCGGCTTCCGCGTCCTCCTTGGCCCATTTGGACCTCTTTTCGCCTTAACCACGACTTCTGAGGTGGTGGGTCCCAATGTTCCTCTTTTGAAGCCTCTTCATGTACTTAGACTTTTCTTTGGCAGCTTCGGCCTCGCAAGCCTCCTTGAATATTTGAAACTGCTCTTCCGTGATTGTCGGACTTTCCTTTACAATCTCGGAGTAGGGTTGCCCGTCGTTGATCTTTGCTTTCACTCGATTTTTCCAAGCGGCCAACGCGTTGCTAAACTTGGTCATGGCGTGTTTGTTTATCTTCTTCATTGCCGGGTCATTGTCTGGATCTTCATAATCCTTCTCATTCCGGCTCGAGAACAAGAATATCTGGTGAAACTTCTTTAGGAGGGAGCTCCTCATATTTTCTATCTTCTTTAGATTCTCATCGTTGATGGTGGCGGTTGTCCGTATGATGCAGCCTATTTGATTGCCGTAGCACGCGCGCGCTTCCTCGGGCGCCTTTGGCTCAAAATTGCCATCGTCCACCTCCGTGACCACCAGTCTAGTAGTCCTGAGTTTGTTAGGAACCCGTTGCCTCTTTGCTTTCGGTTCTACACCGGCTCCGCTCCCCGAGGCAACACCGGTCTCAGCGCCGGTCTCGATGCCGGTCTGAATCTCAGCGCCGGTATCAGTCTCAGCACCGGTCTGCGTGTCGGTCTCAATC
>NW_025261820.1:0-1644 GCF_018294505.1 Triticum aestivum
GTAATTGGCATTGGCACCCAGCCCAAACTAAACCACATGACAAATTCCCCAAAACCAAACTAACCCATTCTAGGAACTATGGTTTTAGCCTATGGTTCTATATCAGTTCCCCACCCATACATGTACAGCTCAATATATGTACGATCTTGCACTTGACTGCTAAAACATAGCAGTCAATTTAATAACATGTACAGACATTGCACTTGACAGCGTACATATTCTGCACTATCAATACTTAATTTGCTGAACACTTGACATTTTCATAACATGTACAAAACACAGATTCTGAAGCACAAATATTACACTTGACAGCTTACACATTCTGCACTACCAGCACTTGAAGTACATAGGTAATGACAAACGGAGCTGAATTAAGGCTGATAATGGATTCCAAGTCGGGATTGCGTTACGCCATCTGCCGATGATAGATGTCACCGAGTTCTCACGGCGGTAGTAGTCAGCCTGTACCTGCGATCCTCCACGTGCATGCATGGCATGGCGCCATGGTGGGATAGATCTATCTTTGTACAGGCAAAAATGTAATCAAATCAATTTGAGAAGAAAAATGGGAGTGAGACGCATTGCGACCAAATTTACCAAGGGATTTGATGGTATTAACTGGTATAACATTTGCCAAAAAGAAAGAAAGAAAGAGGTACGTACAACATTGCAGATAACACATCTAATGCCTCAACTTTTCTTAATTTTACATTGCATGCCATCAACAAAGGAAAGAAAAAAACATCTCCAGGACTTAACTGTAAAGAGCATCCCAAACCACAACCAAAGACCAGACACAATCCCAGCAATCACACAGTAGTACATCCAGTGGTCCTCCTCTTCACCATTTCTCTGATCCGGTGCAAGCGAAGTATTGGCACACGAAATGTTTAGAGGAAATCCACAGAGCCCAGAATTGTTTGAGTAAATTGATGGGTCAGGCAAGGTCTGAAGCTGATTCCCGGTGGGTATCTTGCCCGACAAAAGATTGTTCGAGACATTCAACGCGGCGAGCCACGACAAGCTCGAGATGCTCGGCGGAATGTCTCCTGTAAGTTCATTAGATGATAGATCGAGGGATTCGAGAAAAGTCAAACTACCAATGTTTTTAGGAATGCTACATGACAGATGGTTTCTTGATAGGTTTAGAAATAGGAGGCCCTGAAGGTTGGTTAGCTCTTCAGGAATGCACCGAGACAACAAATTGCCCGACAAATCGATACCGGCTAATAACTGGATATCTTTTCTAAATATCTTGTACTGGCCCTTCCAAATTATGTCGATTCTATCATAGTAATACCACTTGTTAGACGGTTTCGTAGTCGATAGATTTTGTGGATGCATCATGGAGGTCAAGCTGCCGAAGGCTACCGGAATTGAGCCGGTCAAGCTATTGTTTGCCATGTCGAGCAGCTGAAGTTGCGAAAGGCGTGATAACTCTAGAGGAATTTCTCCAGTGAAATTGTTTGATTTCAGGCTAAGGATTCTCAACAATGGGATGTGACTCCCGATCCATGGAGGGATAACACCAAAGAACTTGTTATTCCCCATGTCTAGGGTGGACAACGAGTTGCAGCCCTCCAGGACCGGTGGGAAGGCACCAATGAAGCCATTTCCGGAAAGGTAAGGAGACCTAAGAGAGCA
>NW_025261821.1:0-1644 GCF_018294505.1 Triticum aestivum
AGCATATGTTCCTTCCTCATAATAATTTTCAGTAGCATCATGAATGAATTCAACAATATATCCATCACATAAAGCATTATTTTCATGATGCAGAAGCATATAAATTTTACTACTCTCCACATAAGCAAACTTCTTCTCATGAATAGTAGTGGGAGCAAACTCAACAAAATAACTATCATATGAAGCATAATCCAATTGAAAATTAAAATCATGATGACAAGTTTCATGGTTATGTTTATTCTTTATGGCATATGTATCATCACAATAATCATCATAAATAGGAGGCATGCTTTCATCATAATAAATTTTCTCATCAAAACTTGGGGGACAAAAAATATCATATTCATCAAACATAGCATCCCCAAGCTTGTGGCTTGGCATATCATTAGCATCATGGGTATTCAAAGAATTCATACTAACAACATTTCAATCATGCTCAACATTCACATATTTTATGCCAAGCATTCTATGTAATTCTTCTTCTAGTACTTGAGCACAATTGTCGGAATCCTTATTTTCAGAGAAGACATTAAAAAGATGAAGCATATGAGGCACCCTCTATTCCATTTTTTGTAGTTTTCTTTTATAGACTAAACTAGTGATAAAACAAGAAACTAAAAGATTCGATTGCAAGATCCAAAGATATACCTTCAAGCACTCACCTCCCCGGCAATGGCACCAGAAAAGAGCTTGATGTCTACTACACAACCTTCTCCTTGTAGACGTTGTTGGGCCTCCAAGTGCAGAGGTTTGTAGGACAGTAGCAAATTTCCCTCAAGTGGATGACCTAACGTTTATCAATCCTTGGGAGGCATAGGATGAAGATGGTCTCTCTCAAGCAACCCTGCAACCAAATAACAAAGAGTCTCTTGTGTCCCCAACACACCCAATACAATGGTAAATTGTATAGGTGCACTAGTTCAGCGAAGAGATGGTGATACAAGTGCAATATGGGTGGTAGATATGAGTATTTGTAATCTGAAATTATAAAAACAGCAAGGTAACTAATTATAAAAGTGAGCACAAACGGTATTGCAATGCTAGGAATCAAGGCCTAAGGTTCATACTTTCACTAGTACAAGTTCTCTCAACAATAATAACATAACTGGATGATATAACTATCCCTCAACATGCAACAAAGAGTCACTCCAAAGTCACTAATAGCGGAGAACAAACGAAGAGATTATTATAGGGTACGAAACCACCTCAAAGTTATCCTTTCTGATCGATCTATTCAAGAGTCCGTAGTAAAATAACACGAAGCTATTCTTTCCGTTCGATCTATCATAGAGTTCGTACTAGAATAACACCTTAAGACACAAATCCACCAAAACCCTAATGTCACCTAGTTACTCCAATGTCACCTCAAGTATCCATGGGCACGATTATACGATATGCATCCCACAATCTCAGATTCATCTATTCAACCAACACAAAGTACTTCAAAGAGTGCCCCAAAGTTTCTACCGGAGAGTCAAGATGAAAACGTGTGCCAACCCCTATGCATAAATTCACAAGGTCACTGAACCCGCAAGTTGATCACCAAAACATACATCAAGTAGATCACGTGAATATCCCATTGTCACCACAGATCAGCACAGCAAGACATACATCAAGTGTTCTCAAATCCTTAAAGACTCAATC
>NW_025261822.1:0-1644 GCF_018294505.1 Triticum aestivum
GGTACAATACCGAAAAAACCCGAACTTTTTCCGAAACCCGAACAACAACTTTCCATGTATAAATCTTTACCTCCGGACCATTCCGGAACTCCTCGTGACATCCGGGATCTCATCCGGGACTCCGAACAACATTCGGTAACCACATACAAACTTCCTTTATAACCCTAGCGTCATCGAACCTTAAGTGTGTAGACCCTACGGGTTCGGGAACCATGCAGACATGACCGAGATGTTCTCCAGTCAATAACCAACAGCGGGATCTGGATACCCATGTTGGCTCCCACATGTTCCACGATGATCTCATCGGATGAACCATGATGTCAAGGACTCAATCGATCCCGTATACAATTCCCTTTGTCTAGCGGTATAGTACTTGCCCGAGATTCGATCGTCGGTATACCGATACCTTGTTCAATCTCGTTACCGGCAAGTCTCTTTACTCGTTCCGTAACACATCATCCCGTGATCAACCCCTTTGTCACATTGTGAACATTATGATGATGTCCTACCGAGTGGGCCCAGAGATACCTCTCCGTTTACCGGAGTGACAAATCCCAGTCTCGATTCGTGCCAACCCAAAAGACACTTTTAGAGATACCTGTAGTGCACCTTTATAGCCACCCAGTTACGTTGTGACGTTTGGTACACCCAAAGCATTCCTACGGTATCCTGGGGTTGCACAATCTCATGGTCTAAGGAAATGATACTTGACATTAGAAAAGCTTTAGCATACGAACTACGATCTTTGTGCTAGGCTTAGGATTGGGTCTTGTCCATCACATCATTCTTCTAATGATGTGATCCCGTTATCAACGACATCCAATGTCCATGGTCAGGAAACTGTAACCATCTATTGATCAACGAGCTAGTCAACTAGAGGCTTACTAGGGACATGGTGTTGTCTATGTACCCACACATGTATATGAGTTTCCTATCAATACAATTATAGCATGGATAATAAACAATTATCATGAACAAGGAAATATAATAATAACTAATTTATTATTGCCTCTAGGGCATATTTCTAACAGTCTCCCACTTGCACTAGAGTCAATAATCTAGTTCACATCGCCATGTGATTAACACTCACAGGTCACATCGCCATGCGACCAACATCCAAAGAGTTTACTAGTGTCATTAAACTAGTTCACATCATCACGTGATTAAGACTCAATAAGTTCTGGGGTTTGATCATGTTTTGCTTGTGAGAGAGGTTTTAGTCAACGGGTCTGCAACATTCAGATCCGTATGTACTTCGCAAATCTCTAGGTCATATTGTAAATGCTGCTTCCACGCTCCACTTGGAGCTATTCCAAATGGTTGCTCCACTATACGTATCCGGTTTGCTACTTAGAGTCATTCGGATAGGTGTTAAAGCTTGCATCGACGTAACCCTTTACGCCGAACTCTTTATCACCTCCATAATCGAGAAACATGTCCTTATTTACTCCAAGGACAATTTTTGACCGCTGTCCAATGATCCATTCCTGGATCATTCTTGTACCCCTTGACTGACTCATGGCAAGGCACACTTCCGGTGCGGTACACAGCATAGCATACTGTAGAGCCTACGTCTAAAGCATAGGGGACGACCTTCGTCCTTTCTCTCTTTTCTGCCGTGGTCGAGCTTTAAGTCTTAACTTC
>NW_025261823.1:0-1644 GCF_018294505.1 Triticum aestivum
GTAAAAGACATAAAGTAAAAGATAGGCCCTTCACAGATGGAAGAAGAGGTTGTCATGTTCTTTTAGGGTTGGATGCACAAAATCTTAATGCAAAAGAACATCACTTTATATTGCCACTTGTGATATGAAACTTTATTATGCAGTCCATCGCTTTTATTACTTACATATCACACGATCGTATAAAGCTTATGTTCTCCGCACTAATAAGTCATACATATTTAGAGAGGAATTTTTATTGCTTGCAACATGACAACTTACTTGAAGGATCTTACTCAATCCATAGGTAGGTATGGTGGACTCTCATGGCAAAAACTGGGTTTAAGGATATTTGGAAGAACAAGTAGTATCTCTACTTGGTGCAAGGAATTTTGGCTAGCATGAGGGGGAAAGGCAAGCTCAACATGTTTGAATGATCCATGACCATATACTTTAATTGAGATGTGAGAAAACATAAACCATTACGTTGTCTTCCTTATCCAACATTAACTCTTTAGCATGTCATACTTTAATGAGTGCTCACAATTATAAAAGATGTCCAAGATAGTATATTTATATGTGAAAACCTCTCTTTCTTTATTACTTCCTATTAATTGCAACGATGACCAAAACTATGTTTATCAACTTTCAACAACTTTTAAGTCTCATACTCTTTATATGTGAAGTCATTACTATCCATAAGATCAATATGAACTCTTTTATTCTCTTTTTTATTCTTTCTATTTTATCAAAATCATAGCAAGATAGGAAAGCCTTGACTCAACACTAATCTTTATTCTATAGCTCACGGACTCGATTACATAAAGGGATCACAAAGCAAAATTCAAAACTAATTCATACCAAAACTTCATTCTACTAGGTCAAGATATTACAAAAAGGATCGAACTAAGAAAAACGGTAAAGACAGGAGTGTGATGGTGATATGATACTGGGGCACCTCCCCCAAGCTTGGCAGTTGCCAAGGGGAGTGCCCATACCCATGTGATTATGTCCTCGAAGGTGATGAAGGTGGAGTTGTTGATGATGTAGGCTTGTCGTCCGTCTTCCAAGGCATAGGCTCACCATCATAGAACGAGTCTCCGAGATCCTCAAATCTGCAGCCAAACTCATCCTCTTGAATCTATATTCATACTCACAGTTTTGGTTTTGCGGGTCATGGATCTGGGCTTGGAGATGCTCGATTTTTTCATGAAGCTTGAAGATGGTCTCCCCAATGTTCTTGGCGTCCAGCTTGTGGTTGTTGGTGAATTCCACGATCATCATCTAGTTGGTGTTAGGTCCACGCTCCACCATCCCTTGGCACTTGAAAACTTGTTGTTCCATAGCTTCCAGCTTTGTCTCCACGCTTCCGGTACGCCTTGGTCCCTCCACTTCGCGGATGTGCAGCACCCCCTCAAGATAGGGGTTGATAACTGTCGGTGTCCAAACCGGCGGATCTCGGGTAGGGGGGTCCCGAACTGTGCGTCTAGGCGGATGGTAACAGGAGACAAGGGACACGATGTTTTACCCAGGTTCGGGCCCTCTCGATGGAGGTAAAACCCTACGTCCTGCTTGATTGATATTGATATTGTGGATGTTTACAAGAGTGGATCTACCACGAGATCAAGGAGGCTAAACCCTAGAAGCTAGCCTATGGTATGATTGTAA
>NW_025261824.1:0-1644 GCF_018294505.1 Triticum aestivum
TCATTTTTCGCTGTACCTCCAACATCGCTTCACAAAACATTTTTTCACAAAATAAATCTGTGACAGCGTGCACTGATGCGGTCTCAATGTGCTTGGTTTTCCTTGGAAAACAATTCCGGTATTTTAGCATGTGCTAATGCAAATCATGCAACACGAGGGAGGGAAGGGAAGCCCAATCATTCGGACTGTCCGGCACCCTCGGTATCTCCACCATATGTGAGGTGGATTTGAGGCCGCCCAGACGCGTTTGTGACGTCGGACCAGCACATTTTGACCCCATAAAATTCCCTTCATGTACCCATATTGATTCAAACCTTTACCCATTTGTCCACTTCCATTTCGCTTCAGCCTCCTCTCGGCTCCTCTCCGGCCATCTTCCGCATGACTAGCGGCGGATACGATACCGGTCGTTCTGGATCCATCGACAGGGAGCTAACCGCCAGCACAGACGGGAAGCTGATACATGTTCGGCTCGCCGTGCCATGGATCCACCAGTCGGGCATCTTCTTTCGCCACTCCTATTTCAATGCAGCGATGACGCCTCATTCCTTCTTGTAGGCATCACCAAGGAGATCAGCAACCCTCGTGCCTTTCTGATCTTTTTTGCAGGTGAAGACCTAGACCCACCTTGTCGGGTTAGCAAGAGGGCATCGTTAACGGCCTTACTCCATTGGACGCATTGTTTTGAAGAGAGGCTCTTTGCGTGGGTACACTTGGTGGCGCGTCCATCCGAGGTTGTCAGTTGGTGGCAATGGAGGAAAATATGATGAATATCATCCAATATAATTGTACATCACAGATCTAATGTCTACGCTTTCCATGTATTAATCTTTCCTAAGTTACTTTTGCTGCTGCTGTTACAATCGCTATAAAATTGCTTCTATTATTGTTACCGTTACTATTGCTACTGTTACCACTATTATAAAACTATCATACTACTGTGTTACTAAACACTTTTATGCAGATATTTAGTTCTCCATGTGTGGTTGAATTGACAACTCAACTGCTAATACTTACAAATATTCTTTGGCTCCCCTTCTGTCGAATTAATAAATTTGGTTGAAATACTACCCTCGAAGATTGTCGTGATCCCCTATACTTGTGGGTTATCACACACTCACCCACTCATCAACACAAGCAAATGGCGGAGTTATGTGCTGGGCTGGGGGGCAGTGCCCCCCCCTCCTGTAGACCTGGGGAAATCCCTGAAGAATCTTTTTTGAAGGGCTTAGATTAGGATAAATTAGTGTTTTCTTTCCCCACCTGCAACGCACCCAGGTCAAGCTCGCATTTAGATGCAGGCTTCTGGAACCGCGTTGGTGGGTGGTTCACCTTCGCGGGGCGGGAGGGCACCCTGCCTGACTCTACACCACTCTTCTACACGGGCGATTAGGCCGACATCTTTGGAAAGGGCATTGCCCACAAAGGCCTTGGCTAGGTCCGCCTCAACATCACCCTGGTGTTCACACACACCAACACCCTGGCCGAGTTTCGGCCCAAGTACACGGTGAGCTGGGCCCGAGTGAGTTGTGTGCTACTCTCATGCGCCCAGCACGGCCGCACCTCACAACTGCACCTGGACATCGCTGCAGGTCTAGCTTGTGACGCTGCCGACGGCCAATCTCTGCCCCCTCCAACAAACAA
>NW_025261825.1:0-1644 GCF_018294505.1 Triticum aestivum
TGCTGTAGCTTGTTCATATCATTCTCCAAATTTGCTAAATAATGTTGTTGTCGGCTTGTTAACATTAGGTTCAGTTTTTGCCATGTGCTTTTCTAGTGATCCATGCACCCTATGAACTTGCTATCGCCATGATTAGCTTCATGAACATGTATTATTACTGTTGGCCACCTTGTTATGCCATGTATTGCTCTGTGGTGAGTGGTACAAGCTCACCAACATGCCTACTTATCGTTGTTCCTGCCATGTTGGGATCTGTCATATCATTTGCCATGTTTACATGGGTGCCATCATATCTTCTGATCCTTTTTGGCTCATGGTCAGTAAAGGGATTTTGTTGTATGCATTTAGTAGTATCATGCCATGCCTTAAGTTTCTATGATGTGTTCCTGTAGCATGTTGTTTGATATCTCTAAACATTGCTACCTGATGTTATTTCTGCTAAGACTGTAAACTGTTATTATTTGCAAACTTGCCATGTCCTTTTGAGCATGTTCTATTGATTTCTGAAGATAGATCAGTATTCATGTTTTGTCATGCATTACCTGTACATCATGTCCATGCCTTTTTTCATATTGTGGTACTGTAGCATGTTGTTTTGGTGCTTGCAATATGCCTAATTGCTGTTTTGGACAGCTTGTCCTTTAAACTTGTGTAGAGTGTATGTGTTGAACCGTTGCTCCGTTTTGAGTGTGCTCTATATGAAACTTGCTTAGATTTGCATGTAGTTTCATATTATCATGTTGCATCCTTGTTTTGAGGTGTTTGCTTGATGTTTGTATGCATTTTGCATCAATGCCATGTTTAACTTGTTTTGGTCATATCTTCTAGGCCGTAGCTCCGAATCTAATGAACTTCGTATGTAATTTGACTAGAATCTCATGTAGATCATCTTGGTGCATTTTAACTTGCTGGTAATCAACTTCAACTTAATGTTTGTTCAGATCTGGACCAATTTCGAAATTTGCATATGAGGACTTACCGGAATTGTTATATGTTGTTCCCGGCCTCATTTAAACTTGCTTTGATGTGTTGTTCTTGTTTGCATCATCTCTTGCCATGAGTAGCTTCATGTAGCCTTGTCTTGCATCATTCTTGTTGTGCATCATGTCTTGTATATGTGTGGTGTGTTTACCATGTTGTGTGCTTCTTCTCGATAGTTCCCGTTTTTGTTGCGATCGTGAGGATTCATTCGTCTACGCTTGGTTCGTCTTCATCCATTCGTCTTCTTCATGGACTCATTCTTCTTCCTTGCGGGATTTCAGGCAAGATGACCGTCACCTTGGATCTCATTACTATCTTTTGCTCTTCAAGCCTCCCAAATTGCCATGTCAGCCTTAACCTTTTCATCCTTCCTAGCAAACCGTTGTTTGGCTATGTTACCGCTTTGCTCAGCTCCTCTTATAGTGTTGTTAGTTGCAGGTGAAGTTGAAGATTGCTCCATGGTGGACAGGATTATGTTGGGATATCACAATATCTCTTATATTATTAATGCATCTATATATTTGGTAAAGGGTGGAAGGCTCGGCCTTATGCCTGGTGTTTTGTTCCACTCTTGCCGCCCTAGTTTCCGTCATATCGGTGTTATGTTCCCGGATTTTGCGTTCCATACGCGGTTGGGTGATTTATGGGACCCCGTTGACAGTT
>NW_025261826.1:0-1644 GCF_018294505.1 Triticum aestivum
TAGTAGGAATCATCGTCGACGGTGGCGTCTGGCTCCAGGGCTCCAGCATCTGGTTGCGACAACCAGGTAGAAGGGAAAGGGGAAAAGAGGGAGAAAAGCAACCGTGAGTACTCATCCAAAGTACTCGCAAGCAAGGAGCTACACTACATATGCATGGGTATATGTGTAAAGGGCCATATCGGTGGACTGAACTGCAGAATGCCAGAATAAAAGGGGGATAGCTAATCCTGTCGAAGACTACGCTTCTGGCAGCCTCCGTCTTGCAGCATGTAGAAGAGAGTAGATTGAAGTCCTCCAAGTAGCATCTCCAAGTAGCATCTCCAAGTAGCATCTCCAGTCGCATCGCATAGCATAATCCTACCCGGCGATCCTCCCCTCGTCGCCCTGTGGAAAAGCGATCACCGGGTTGTCTGTGGAACTTGGAAGGGTGTGTTTTATTAAGTATCCGGTTCTAGTTGTCATAATGTCAAGGTACAACTCCAAGTCGTCCTGTTATCGAAGATCACGGCTATTCGAATAGATCAACTTCCCTGCAGGGGTGCACCAACTTACCCAACACGCTTGATCCCATTTGGCCGGACACACTTTCCTGGGTCATGCCCGGCCGCGGAAGATCAACACGTCGCAGCCCCACCTAGGCTCAACAGAGAGGTCAGCACGCTGGTCTAAACCTAGGCGCCCAGGGGTCTGGGCCCATCACCCTAAACACACCTGCACGTTGCGAGGGCGGCCGAAAGCAGACCTAGCCTAGTGGCGTTCCAGTCCAATTCGGCGCGCGCCGCTCAGTCGCTGACGTCACGAAGTGCTTCGGCTGATACCACGACGCCGAGTGCCCATATCTTTCCCACGTAGTTGGTTAGTGCGTATAGGCTCGTAGCCAACTCAGATCAAATACCAAGATCTCGTTAAGCGTGTTAAATATTCGCGAACGCCGAACAGGGCCATGCCCACCTCTCTCCTAGGCGGTCTCAACCTGCCCTGTCGCTCCGCCTCAAAGATCCACTCGCGGGTGCTCCACCAGCCGACCCGACTTTAGTCTCCACATGTATCATGTATAAAGTATATAGTATATACCCGTGATCACCTCCCGAGTGATCACGGCCCGATAGTATAGCACAACAGACGGACAAGAATGTAGGGCCATAGATGGAAATACTAGCATCCTATACTAAGCAAGTAGGATTGCAGGTAAAGGTAACAACAGTAGTAACAAGGACATGCTATGCATCAGCATAGGTATAACAGAAAGCAGTAACATGCTACACTACTCTAATGCAAGCAGTATAGAGTAGAATAGGCGATATCTAGTGATCAAGGGGGGGCTTGCCTGGTTGCTCTGGCAAGAGAGAGAGGTCGTCAACTCCGTAGTCGAACTGGGCAGCAGCAGTGTCGGTCTCGTAGTCTACCGGAGAGAAGAGGGGGAAGAAACAATGAATACCATGTAAACAGATGCATATCAATGCATGACATGACAAGTAACGATGCTAGGCGTGACCTGACGTGGTATGAGGTGATGCCGGTAAAGGGGGGAAACACCCGGGAAAATATCCCCGGTGTTTCGTGTTTCGGGCAAAGAAGCCGGAGGGGGAAAGTTGCGGGTTCGATAGGTTAGGGGTGTGTGGCGGACGAACAGACTGCGTATCC
>NW_025261827.1:0-1644 GCF_018294505.1 Triticum aestivum
TCATATTTTATATATTTGGTATGGTAGATATAAATAGTTTCCTCTATATACTTGGTCAAAGTTTGTAATCTTTGACTTTTCAGAAGAAAAAAACTATACGCACTACATTATAGAAGGGAGGGAGTACAAGCACCTAGATCAAAGTCAACTCTATGTTTTATATGGATCATAGGAAGAGAAAAAGAAATAAATCGGATCAAGGGTGAATTAATTTAGTATTGACGAGACTTTATCGCCAACGACGTGCGATACATGGCAAGGGAGCTGTAATGCGAGAGCATGCAACAGCAATCTTTGTATTTTTTTTGGGTAACAACGATCTTTGTATCGGCCATGCAGTTCATATCATCCTTACATGCAGTTACGAACCCAGAAACTTCTCGAAGCATATTTAAAATGTTTAGAGTTGCATTTTCCTTATATGGAAGTCATTGCAAAAGAAGAGGAAGCTGCTTATGGCTTGGTGCAATCTTAGGCAGAAGAGTGTTCTTTTGTGTTGCATAGCGCGTTTTCCTTCTTGTGTATCGGTCAAACTGGTTTGTGCAATTCAGAATGCTAGATGAAGTGGGCCGAAAGTGAGCCTGAGTTGAGCTAAGCACGTGGTCGGTTTTATTTAATGTGTGGGATTGCAGTTTTATATTGGCCACCACGACTTAGGCTGGGCATTCATAAATTAGCTACAAAATAATATTGGTATACTTGCATGAATGCACGTCAAGAATTCATCATGGAAAATCCTACTCTAAAATCATTGTTGTTTTTTTAATATACATAATTGTTTTTTAGGATCATATATATAATGGTTGTGGCTACAAGGCGAGAAAAGGTGATAAAATCCTAGTCTAACGTTGGAAGAAGATCGGAATGTACCCCAAGGGGTGAAAACAAAGAGAATACAAGTCTTCCAGATTTCCCCTGAGTAAAGTAAAAAAGTCCTTCATTATTATTGGTTGTCTTCCGCAACTCCTTTCCCTGCTCAAACATTTTCATCTCAAATCAGGTTGTTCTTTAGCATCCACGACTTCATATCAAGGATAGCGGGCATATTGCCCGAAGATCGCAATACGTGGCTGATGTTTGGGTGTCATTTCTTGCATATTCCTTTGTCTTATTTTTTCCTTTAAACATTTTTTTATGTTTTGCTTTGTCCACCTTTTATTTGCACTTATGCTTGCTTTGTTCATTTTCTGTTTTTCTTTTATTTTTGGAAAATACATGAATATATATTAACCGGACAGGTGCTCAGCTCAACTAAGGCTCACTTTCAAACTAACATTAACATTTGTTTCTGAAACCTATTAAATAAAAAAATACTTTCTAAAAGTGAAAATATTACTAGATGTGCTACAATATTAAGCATTAAGGATGTGTCAAGGCTTCCCGCCAAAAAATGAAAGGATCTGTCAAGGCCAGTGCCCACTATCTTTCGCATAAAATGCTTAATAGGATGACTCATTCATCCTTGCACGCACTAGAAATTTGTTAGCTACAAATTAGCCCATCGAAAAATAAAGCTAGATTCATCCTTGTATAAACTAGTAATTAGTAAGTTTGCTACAGACTAAACACAGTGTGGGTCTTTGCATACAACAAACAATGCACTCATTTATTTTACCTAGACAAGAAGCTCAATAGCGGCATACA
>NW_025261828.1:0-1644 GCF_018294505.1 Triticum aestivum
GAAACGGGCCAGAATTGACAAAAACCGCGAGTGTTGATGACCGAAACGAAGACGCATCCGGGGTTCTTCAATCGTGGAAATCCATCTGGGATCCCAAAACAGTGAGTAATAGTCCAAGAAACAGGCCAGAATCGACCAAACTGCGAGTCTTTTCGACCAACACGTAAGCATACCTTGGGGTTCGACAACCATGGAAATCTCTTTGGGACCACAAAACTTTGAGTAATAGTCCACGAAACGGGTCAGAATCAACCAAAACCGCGAGTGTTGATGACCGACACTTAAACACGCCCCGGGGTTCGTTAATGGTGGAAATCACACCGGGACGCCAAAACAGTGATTAATAGTCCATGAACTAGGCCAGAATCGGCCAAAATTGTGAGTGTTGATGATCGACATGTAAGCGCATCCCGGGGTTAGTTAATCGTGGAAATCACTCCGGGACCCCAACGGAGTGATTAATAGTCCACGAAACGGGCCAGAATCGGCCAAAACTATGAGTGTTGATGACTAACACGTAAGAGCACCTCAGGGTTCAACAACTATGGAAATCGTTTTGGGACCCCAAAACAATGAGTAATAGTACACGAAACGGGTCAGTATCGACCAAAACCGCGAGTGTTGATGACCGACACGTAAACACGCCCCGGGGTTCATTAATGTTGGAAATCACTCCGGGACGCCAAAACAGTGAGTAATAGTCCACGAAACGGGCCAGAATCGGCCGAAACAATGAGTGTTGATGACCGACATGTATGAGCACCTTGGGGTTCAACAACAATGGAAATCGATTCGGGAACCCCAAAACGGCGAGTAATAGTCCATGAAACGGGTCAGAATCGACAAAAACCGCGAGTGTTGATGACCGACATGTAAGTGCACCCCGGGGTTAGTTAATCAGGGAAATCACTCCGGGACCCCAAAGGAGTGTTTAATAGTCCACGAAACGGGCCAA
This sequence comes from Triticum aestivum, assembly GCF_018294505.1. Taxonomy (NCBI): domain Eukaryota; kingdom Viridiplantae; phylum Streptophyta; class Magnoliopsida; order Poales; family Poaceae; genus Triticum; species Triticum aestivum. The sequence goes on from NW_025261828.1 coordinate 956, forward strand.
AATCGGCCAAAACTATGAGTGTTGATGACCGACACGTAAGAGCACCTCAGGGTTCAACAACTATTGAAATCGTTGGGACACCAAAACAATGAGTAATAGTCCATGAAATGGGCCAGAATTGACAAAAACCGCGAGTGTTGATGACCGAAACGAAAACGCATCCGGGGTTCGTCAATCGTGGAAATCCGTCCGGGATCCCAAAACTGAGTAATAGTCCAAGAAACGGACCAGAATCGACCAAACTCCGAGTCTTGACGACCAACACGTAAGCATACCTTGGGGTTCGACAACCATGGAAATCGCTTTGGGACCACAAAACGTTGAGTAATAGTCCACGAAATGGGTCAGAATCAACCAAAACCGCGCGTGTTGATGACCGACACTTAAACACGCCCCGGGGTTCGTCAATGGTGGAAATCACACCGGGACGCCAAAACAGTGAGTAATAGTCCACGAACCAGGCCAGAATCGGCCAAAATTGTGAGTGTTGATGACCGACATGTAAGCGCATCTCGGGGTTAGTTAATCGTGGAAATCACTCCGGGACCCCAAAGGAGTGATTAATTGTCCGCGAAACGGGCCAGAATCGGCCAAAACTATGAGTGTTGATGACCGACACGTAAGAGCACCTCAGGGTTCAAGAACTATGGAAATCGTTTTGGGACCCCAAAACAATGAGTAATAGTCCA
>NW_025261829.1:0-1644 GCF_018294505.1 Triticum aestivum
TCATATTTTATATATTTGGTATGGTAGATATAAATAGTTTCCTCTATATACTTGGTCAAAGTTTGTAATCTTTGACTTTTCAGAAGAAAAAAACTATACGCACTACATTATAGAAGGGAGGGAGTACAAGCACCTAGATCAAAGTCAACTCTATGTTTTATATGGATCATAGGAAGAGAAAAAGAAATAAATCGGATCAAGGGTGAATTAATTTAGTATTGACGAGACTTTATCGCCAACGACGTGCGATACATGGCAAGGGAGCTGTAATGCGAGAGCATGCAACAGCAATCTTTGTATTTTTTTTGGGTAACAACGATCTTTGTATCGGCCATGCAGTTCATATCATCCTTACATGCAGTTACGAACCCAGAAACTTCTCGAAGCATATTTAAAATGTTTAGAGTTGCATTTTCCTTATATGGAAGTCATTGCAAAAGAAGAGGAAGCTGCTTATGGCTTGGTGCAATCTTAGGCAGGAGAGTGTTCTTTTGTGTTGCATAGCGCGTTTTCCTTCTTGTGTATCGGTCAAACTGGTTTGTGCAATTCAGAATGCTAGATGAAGTGGGCCGAAAGTGAGCCTGAGTTGAGCTAAGCACGTGGTCGGTTTTATTTAATGTGTGGGATTGCAGTTTTATATTGGCCACCACGACTTAGGCTGGGCATTCATAAATTAGCTACAAAATAATATTGGTATACTTGCATGAATGCACGTCAAGAATTCATCATGGAAAATCCTACTCTAAAATCATTGTTGTTTTTGTAATATACATAATTGTTTTTTAGGATCATATATATAATGGTTGTGGCTACAAGGCGAGAAAAGGTGATAAAATCCTAGTCTAACGTTGGAAGAAGATCGGAATGTACCCCAAGGGGTGAAAACAAAGAGAATACAACTCTTCCAGATTTCCCCTGAGTAAAGTAAAAAAGTCCTTCATTATTATTGGTTGTCTTCCGCAACTCCTTTCCCTGCTCAAACATTTTCATCTCAAATCAGGTTGTTCTTTAGCATCCACGACTTCATATCAAGGATAGCGGGCATATTGCCCGAAGATCGCAATACGTGGCTGATGTTTGGGTGTCATTTCTTGCATATTCCTTTGTCTTATTTTTTCCTTTAAACATTTTTTTATGTTTTGCTTTGTCCACCTTTTATTTGCACTTATGCTTGCTTTGTTCATTTTCTGTTTTTCTTTTATTTTTGGAAAATACATGAATATATATTAACCGGACAGGTGCTCAGCTCAACTAAGGCTCACTTTCAAACTAACATTAACATTTGTTTCTGAAACCTATTAAATAAAAAAATACTTTCTAAAAGTGAAAATATTACTAGATGTGCTACAATATTAAGCATTAAGGATGTGTCAAGGCTTCCCGCCAAAAAATGAAAGGATCTGTCAAGGCCAGTGCCCACTATCTTTCGCATAAAATGCTTAATAGGATGACTCATTCATCCTTGCACGCACTAGAAATTTGTTAGCTACAAATTAGCCCATCGAAAAATAAAGCTAGATTCATCCTTGTATAAACTAGTAATTAGTAAGTTTGCTACAGACTAAACACAGTGTGGGTCTTTGCATACAACAAACAATGCACTCATTTATTTTACCTAGACAAGAAGCTCAATAGCGGCATACA
>NW_025261830.1:0-1644 GCF_018294505.1 Triticum aestivum
AACCCTTCTGAAGGTGGAATGTTGTAACGCTTTCTACTTCCCCCGGCCCTCTTTTAGTGCATGCTCTCTGTTATATTAATGGTTACCCATTTAGATTTTGATTTTTCACAAGATCTGCCAAATATATGATTTAAGGTGGAGTTCATTCGGTTTCTTGACAAGAAAGTGTGCTCTAGCCAAACAAATCAGTGGTGTTGCTTCAAAGCAATGCCGAACCTGGAGAGCCACCCTGGCATCTATCAATGCTACATCATAACTGAAGAAATTATTTTGAATTTACCAGCTATGATCAATGCAGCTAGGGCCGGCAACATCTATCTATAGTGATACTCCTTTGTTTGTACTAGTAATTTTGTTTGTACCCTTTCTTTTTTTCAACCGTAAAAATGGATGTTTGGAACCGGGTCCGTTCTACTTCCTCTCTCCGTGTACATGGATCTTTTTTCAACCTGATACTAGAGGCGGCACATAGCGGGGTGATTTCGCGGATTCGCAAGTTTGGAAACGGGCAAAGGCCGCCCATTTGTAACCCTTCTGAAGGTGGAATGTTGTAACGCTTTCCGCTTCCCTCGGCCCTCTTTTAGTGCACGCTCTCTGTTATATTAATGGTTACCCATTTAGATTTTGATTTTTCACAAGATCTGCCAAATATATGATTTAAGGTGGAGTTCATTCGGTTTCTTGACAAGAAAGTGTGCTCTAGCCAAACAAATCAGTGGTGTTGCTTCAAAGCAATGCCGAACCTGGAGATCCACCCTGGCATCTATCAATGCTACATCATAACTGAAGAAATTATTTTGAATTTACCAGCTATGATCAATGCAGCTAGGGCCAGCAACATCTATCTATAGTGATACTCCTTTGTTTGTACTAGTAATTTTGTTTGTACCCTTTCTTTTTTTTCAACCGTAAAAATGGATGTTTGGAACTGGGTCCGTTCTACTTCCTCCCTCCGTGTACACGGATCTTTTTTCAACCTGATACTAGAGGTGGCACGCAGCGGGGTGATTTCGCGGATTCGCAAGTTTGGAAACGGGCAAAGGCCGCCCATTTTAACCCTTCTGAAGGTGGAATGTTGTAGCGCTTTCCGCTTCCCCCGGCCCTCTTTTTGTGCATGCTCTCTGTTATATTAATGGTTACCCATTTAGATTTTGATTTTTCACAAGATCTGCCAAATATATGATTTAAGGTGGAGTTCATTCGGTTTCTTGACAAGAAAGTGTGCTCTAGCCAAACAAATCAGTGGTGTTGCTTCAGAGCAATGCCGAACCTGGAGAGCCACCCTGGCATCTATCAATGCTACATCATAAGTGAAGAAATTATTTTGAATTTACCAGCTATGATCAATGCAGCTAGGGCGGGCAACATCTATCTATAGTGATACTCCTTTGTTTGTACTAGTAATTTTGTTTGTACCCTTTCTTTTTTTTTCAACCGTAAAAATGGAAGTTTGGAACCGGGTCCGTTCTACTTCCTCCCTCCATGTACACGGATCTTTTTTCAACCTGATACTAGAGGCGGCACATAGCGGGGTGATTTCGCGGATTCGCAAGTTTGGAAACGGGCAAAGGCCGCCCATTTGTAACCCTTCTGAAGGTGGAATGTTGTAACGCTTTCTACTTCCCCCGGCCCTCTTTTAGTGCA
>NW_025261831.1:0-1644 GCF_018294505.1 Triticum aestivum
TCTGTACACCATGGTAGAAACAATCAGAATACTCTTGTTCATAACGATAAAAATATTACTTTGCTTCCTATGACTCCTGATTCCATTTTGAAAGATGATATTAATAGAGCTAATAAAGCAAAACAGGAGACAAATAAGAGTGAAAATCAGATTGTGGCAAAAGAATTTGAGCACCAAATGAAGTCTAATAATAAACCATCTACTGTTGTTTCTGAAATTAAATTGAAAAGTGCATGTTTACTTGCCACCTAATCTGATATTGATGAGCTAGATTTCAGCAAATCTGTTTGCTATGCTCTTGTGTGCAAAGAGGCATTATTTTCATTCGAGGACGTGCCTTCCTCTTTGCCCCTTGCTGTCACTAACATTTTGCAGGAGTTCGCTGACGTCTTTCCACAAGATGTGCCACCGGGATTACCACCTATTCGAGGGATTGAGCATCAAATTGACTTAATTCCCGGTGCTTCGCTACCCAACCGTGCACCATACCGTACCAATCCAGAGGAGACGAAGGAGATTATGCGTCAAGTGCAAGAACTGCTCGATAAAGGTTATATACGCGAATCCCTTAGTCCTTGTGCTATTCCTATCATTTTAGTGCCGAAAAAGGATGGTACGTCGCGTATGTGCGTTGATTGTAGAGACATAAATAATATTACTATTCGTTATCGTCATCCTATTCCTAGGCTAGATGATATGCTTGATGAATTGAGTGGCTCTACAATATTCTCCAAAGTTGATTTGCGTAGTGGATACCATCAAATTCGTATGAAATTGGGAGATGAATGGAAAACTGCATTTAAAACTAAGTTTGGATTATATGAGTGGTTAGTCATGCCTTTTGGGTTAACTAATGCACCTAGTACTTTCATGAGGTTAATGGACGAAGTTTTACGTGCTTTCATTGGACGATTTGTGGTAGTTTACTTTGATGACATATTGATTTATAGCAAATCTTTGGAGGATGATAGAGGCAAAGGTGTCCCGTCTTTTGATGAGATGATGGATATCGCTTTGGTGGAAGTCGACCTTGACGATCCGACTACGAACGTGATGAGGACATGACTAGGCTAGACTGTGCTAGAGACGCGAGCCTAGAACACCAACAAAATCACGGCGCGGCACGTAAACAAGGGAAAAGCGCACACTGGAATTTTTTTTCGCTATTTTTTTTGTGCTCTTTTTTTCTGCTGTTTTTTTTTTCGGAACCTACTCCGGCAAGGAAACACGAATCGGAATCTAGATGGATCTCGAAAACAAACCTAATGTGACAAGAACTCGGATTGGTGGTGGATATATGGTGGTAGATGGCAGCGGTGGTGGTATATGACAGCTGTGGTGGTATATGGATACGGATTCGAAGCGGTGGTGGATAAGCGGTGGTGGTAGATGGCAGGGGTGATGATGAGGACATCAATACAATTGTTACACCCACAGCCCCTGCTGCTATACATACTGGACCAATTACTAGAGCTCGTGCACGCCAACTAAATTACCAGGTACTTTCGTTTCTTGGTAATGATTCTAATGTTTATGAGAATATGATGCTGCCTAAATTGGATACATTTGTTTTGCTTACAAATGAAGGGCCTAGCTTGGAGAAGGATGAACATTGGAGCAAGAACAAGCATGGAGATGATGCCA
>NW_025261832.1:0-1644 GCF_018294505.1 Triticum aestivum
CGACAAATTCTTCAGCTGTAAGATGGAGGAAAACAGTTCTGTCAGTGAGCACATACTCACTATGTCTGGGTTGCATAACCGCTTGACTCAGCTGGGAGTTAATCTCCCGGATGATGCGGTCATTGACAGAATCCTCCAGTCGCTTCCACCAAGCTACAAGAGCTTTGTGATGAACTTCAATATGCAGGGGATGGAAAAGACCATTCCTGAAGTATTTGCTATGCTGAAATCAGCAGAGGTAGAAGTCAGGAAGGAACATCAAGTGTTGATGGTCAATAAAACCACTAAGTTCAAGAAAGGCAAGGGTAAAAAGAACTTCAAGAAGGACGGCAAGGAGATTGCCGCGCCCGGCAAGCAAGCTGCCGGGAAGAAGCCAAAGAATGGACCCAAGCCCGAGACTGAGTGCTTTTATTGCAAGGGAAGCGGTCACTGGAAGCGGAACTGCCCTAAGTACTTAGCGGATAAGAAGGCCGGCAAAATGAAAGGTATATGTGATATACATGTAATTGATGTGTACCTTACTAGTGCCCGTAGTGGCTCCTGGGTATTTGATACCGGTGCAGTTGCTCACATTTGTAACTCAAAGCAGGGGCTGCGGCATAAGCGGAAACTGGCAAAGGACGAGGTGACGATGCGCGTCGGGAATGGTTCCAAGGTCAATGTGATCGCCGTCGGCACGCTACCTCTGCATCTCCCTTCGGGATTAGTTTTAAACCTTAATAATTGTTATTTAGTGCCAGCTTTGAGCATGAACATTGTATCGGGATCTCGTTTAATTCGAGATGGCTACTCTTTTAAATCTGAGAATAATGGTTGTTCCATTTTTATGAGAGATATGTTTTATGGTCATGCTCCTATGGTGAATGGTTTATTCTTTATGAATCTCGAACGTGATGCTACACATGTTCATAATGTGAGTACCAAAAGAAGTAAGGTTGATAATGATAGTCCCACATACCTGTGGCACTGTCGCCTTGGTCACATAGGTGTCAAACGCATGAAGAAGCTCCATGCTGATGGACTTTTAGAGTCTCTTGATTATGAATCATTTGACACATGCGAACCATGCCTAATGGGTAAAATGACCAAGACTCCGTTCTCAGGAACAATGGAGCGAGCAACCGACTTATCGGAAATCATACATACTGATGTGTGCGGTCCAATGAGTGTTGAGGCTCGCGGTGGCTATCGTTATGTTCTCACCCTCACTGATGATTTAAGTAGGTATGGGTATATCTACTTAATGAAACACAAGTCTGAAACCTTTGAAAAGTTCAAGGAATTTCAGAGTGAGGTTGAAAATCAACGTGACAGGAAAATCAAGTTTCTACGATCAGATCGTGGAGGAGAATACTTGAGTCACGAGTTTGGGGCACACTTAAGAAAATGTGGAATAGTTTCACAACTCACGCCGCCTGGAACACCTCAGTGTAATGGTGTGTCCGAACGTCGTAATCGCACTCTGTTAGATATGGTGCGATCTATGATGTCTCTTACCGATTTACCGCTTTCTTTTTGGGGCTATGCTTTAGAGACTGCCGCATTCACTTTAAATAGGGCTCCGTCGAAATCCGTTGAGACGACACCGTATGAATTATGGTTTGGGAAGAAACCTAAGCTGTCGTTTCTAAAAGTTTGGGGATG
>NW_025261833.1:0-1644 GCF_018294505.1 Triticum aestivum
GTTTTAGAAGACATGCTGAGAGCATGTGTCCTCACCTATGGAACCAGTTGGGAGGACAGCCTGCCATATGCCGAGTTCGCATACAACAACAGTTACCATACCAGCCTGCAAATGGCTCCTTTCGAAGCCCTATACGGAAGGAGATGTCGTACCCCGTTAAATTGGTCAGAGACCGGAGACAGCCGCATCTTCGGACCAGATATGCTCAGAGAAGCCGAGGAAAAAGTCAAGCTAATCAGGGACCGACTTAAGACCGCTCAAAGTCGACAGAAAAGTTATTATGACCAGAAACATCGTAGGGTCAGCTTCGAACCCGGTGAATTCGTATACTTGAGAGTATCCCCGATGAGAGGATTGCAACGGTTTAAGATTAAAGGAAAATTAGCACCAAGATTCATTGGACCATTTTGCATAGTGGCACGAAGAGGCACTGTAGCCTACCAGCTAGACTTACCCGAAGACTTGTCCGACATTCACGACGTGTTCCACGTCTCTCAGTTAAGGAAGTGCGTAAGCAACCCAGAGAAACAAGTAGCTCATGAGAACATTGACGTACAGCCAGACCTCACTTATCGAGAACGTCCCATAAGAATATTAGAGGAGTCTGAAAGGAGGACCCGACAGAAAACCATCAAGTTTTTCAAAGTCCAGTGGAGCAATCACACCGACAGTGAAGCAACTTGGGAAAGCGAGGATTTTCTTCGGACAGAGCATCCACACTTATTTAAGGATCAGCTGAACTCTCGAGGACGAGATTTTTCCTAAGGGGGTAGGTGTTGTGACACTCCAAAATTTTTATTTGGTTTTTATCAAAAACTTTGTGGTTTTGAGGAGAGACTTTTGTTTTTAAATTTTTTTCTTTTTCAGAAAAACCTTCCTCTTAAAAAAAAACATCCTTTTGCCTTGGCATGGATTTTATTTCTTTCAAACTTTGGTGGTTGATCTTTTGCAAACTTCTTCTCTGTTGGTTCTCTCTCAAAATTATTTTGGGAGTTTAATTTTTTCTTTTAAAAAGAAACTCCATGAAAATTTGGGATTTTCATATCTTTGAAGCCACCCTTGGCTTTGTATTTTTGCCCATGAGATAAAACCCCTCCAAAACCTCCCCTCCCCCTTGTGATCAACCTAAATTATCTGTCCCAACTAATCCAAACTGGTATTGGATTTTTATTCTAATTATTTTTCCCCCAATTCAATTCTGAAAATTATTTGGAGCCTGAGAGATTTTCAAAGCAAGTGCCCTATTGCATTTGAGTTTTGACCTCAAACCAATTCTCCTGGATTGTCCTTAGCATCCATAACCCAGAACCATCTTGATCCACTCCTCCTCTTTTCAAAATTTTCAAAATTCAGTCTCTGCAAGTTTGGACCAGATTTGCCAAATTTGGTGAAATTCATATCTACACTCCTCCAAAAATTCCACCAAAAATCATGCAGCCTACTTGAGCAAGGAGAAGCCACTCCACCAAAAATCAGCTCAAGGAAAAATCACCAGAGGCCAATTTCATTCGGTCGAACACCTTGTGGGCACTGTTACTGTTCAAAGTTCAGAAAATTCAGTTTCAGTGTCATCTTCAGTTTCGACAGTTTCAGTCACGCGGCCACAGTGCACTTGGCACGTTGCTCGCGGCCTCGCTTGCTTGT
>NW_025261834.1:0-1644 GCF_018294505.1 Triticum aestivum
AACCTAATTGGAGACCCCGACGCTTGCCCGGAGCTTTACACCACAATGATTGAGCTCCGAACACCACCAACCGTCTAGGGCGCCCAAGCACCCAAGAGGAACAAGCTCAAGGGCACCAAGCACCCAAGAGTAATAAGCTTCTCAACTTGTAACTTCCACGTATCACCGTGGAGAACTCAAACCGATGCACCAAATGCAATGGCAAGGGCACACGGAGTGCCCAAGTCCTTCTCTCTCAAATCCCACCGAAGCAACTAATGCTAGGGAGGAAAATGAGAGGAAGAACAAGAAGGAGAACACCAAGAACTCCAAGATCTAGATCCAAGGGGTTCCCCTCACATAGAGGAGAAAGTGATTGGTGGAAATGTGGATCTAGATCTCCTCACTCTTTTCCCTCAAAAACTAGCAAGAATCCATGGAGGGATTGAGAGTTAGCAAGCTCGAAGAAGGTCAACAATGGGGGAAGAACACGAGCTCAAGAGATAAGGTTCATTGAGGAAGAAGACCCCCTTTTATAGAAGGGGAAAAATCCAACCGTTATGTGCTCAGCCCGCACACGAGCGGTACTACCGCTCCATGAGCAGTACTACCGCTCCAAGAGCGGTACTACCGCTCTGGCGGAAGAAGCAGGGAAAAGGAGCAACCAAACATGAACCTTGGGGCGGTAGTACCGCTTATAAGCGGTACTACCGCGCACCCCAGCGGTACTACCGCTGGAGGAGTAGAACACGGGACCAAAAATGCAGTAGCGGTACTACCGCCCGACCGGAGCGGTACTACCGCTTACAGGCGGTACTACCGCCCATCGGGGCGGTACTACCGCTTATAGGCGGAATTGCCGTGCCTTACTGCCGTGCAACTACTGCAAAACTCGACACGAAAAATGCAAGACCCAAAATCGAGGCGGTACCAGCGCGGAACCATAGCCGTACTACCGCTTATGGCCATAGGCGGTACTACCGCTTTGGACAGCGGTACTACCGCTTGGGGTGATAAGCGGTACTGCCGCTCTGGCCGCGGTACTACCGTTAGGAAACCAAAACTGCCATAACTTCTGCATATGAGCTCCGAATTGAGCAAACTCAAGCTTGTTGGATTGAGAAAGACGAGTAGCATCAAAACAGCGACATGTTATAGTAAGAAGAGGCAGGGGAGGTATGCCAAAAAATAGAGGAGTGAAACCTCCAACCGAGAAGAACCGGCATAACCTCCAACATCGAAAACATCATAGAAGATGCGAGTGAACTCCGTTTTCGATGAACTCGAGCTTGTCATCAAGATGACCATAAGCTCCAAAACTCACAAAGAGAAGAACCAAACAAGAACCAACAAAGATGATGCAAGGATGCAATGGTTTGAGCTCTCTATGAACGATACGATCAAGCTACTCATCGAGAGCCCCCCTTGATAGTACGGCAATCGATCCTATAACCCGGTCTCCCAACTACCATCATGAGACCGGTAAAATAGAAAACCTATCAAGAGCAAACCTTTGCCTTGCACATGGTCCACTTGAGCTAGATGATGACGATCTTGACTCCCTCAAGTTGGACCACCTTTCTTGGTTGTGTTGGCTCGATGAAGACTAGTTGATTGCTCCCCCATACTCCACTATGGGTGAGCCACTCTTCCGCACATCTTCAC
>NW_025261835.1:0-1644 GCF_018294505.1 Triticum aestivum
TGCTGACGACGACCATGAGTAGTTTAGGAGGATCCCAGGCAGGAGGCCTGCGCCTCTTTCGATCTGAATCCCAGTTTGTGCTAGCCTTCTTAAGGCAAACTTGTTTAACTTATGTCTGTACTCAGATATTGTTGCTTCCGCTGACTCGTCTATGATCGAGCACTTGTATTCGAGCCCTCGAGGCCCCTGGCTTGTATTATGATGCTTGTATGACTTATTTATGTTTTAGAGTTGTGTTGTGATATCTTCCCGTGAGTCCCTGATTTTGATCGTACACATTTGCGTGCATGATTAGTGTACGATTGAATCAGGGGCGTCACAAGTTGGTATCAGAGCCGACTGCCTGTAGGAATCCCCTTCCAACTCCTTGGCCGAAGTTGAGTCTAGACGATGAAAACTACTTTACTAACATGGCTGTGCGGCCCATGGGCCCACGTCGCCATTTGGGTGGTGTTAGGATCTTTTACTCCTCGATCTTTACTCCGGGATTCTGAACTCTCTTCTATTCGGGTTAAAATGAATTTTCTCAACTCTGACTCTAGGATCTCGTAACTACTTCCTCCCGGAGAGCCCCTTATCACAGATGATCGCGAGCTGCCCCAGAAGTTTTCGAAGTTATTCTCCGACATTCTTCGAGACTTGTGCCCGTTGCTTTTGCAATTCCCTACCGCCGAAATATCCCTATGGATAAATACATACACTTGCCGTTCTTACTTTTATTCCCAGTTGATCTTGTTATTACAAGATACCCTGAAATCCTCTTTATTCTGCCGAGAATATTTTGTGCCTACTGCCTTGCAATTCTTTGCCACATGAATACCCCTATGGATAATTTCTCACCCTTATCGAGTATCTGCTCATCCCCCAGTTGTTCATGTGTTTCACAATGGTCTTCGAAATACTATTCGATCCTCCAGAAATCCTTAGTAGCTTATTGCTCTGCAATACTTGTCTGCTTGCATTATGGATGCTTTCCAGATGTCTGGCAATATTCGTTAATATCCTTAGGCACCGTCATTTTGATCCCTTTGATTCAACATGAGTGCGAATGCACGCAATCATCAGTTGATCCTTTTGAATTATCTTTCCGACTCAGACGTCACTTTAAACATGAGATTGATCTCGACCAATCAAATTGTTGTCGATTTTACCCCTAAGCTTACTCAACTTATCCATCCTTAATCAGAGTGTTTGCTTCTGATCCTTTGATTTGGTAATCATAATTCCTTTACATGTGAGCTTTGAATTAGTAAGTTGCTTCTATAATCCAATGCCTTCGCATTGTTTCTTCCTATGGTTGTGTGCCGATACTCACATCAGTTTCACTAAGGACTGTCGGATCCTTTGTTGAAATATCATCCGACAGTGTCCTTCATATACAAAAACCTCGAGAAGTTCTTTCCCTGATACATAATGCCTTAGGTAAATTGTATCCTCTGTTTTTGTCAACCATGCTCTACTATCGAGCTTGTGTTAGTTACTATTGAAGCTTGTGGTATATGTTTCCACGATACCCTGACAGGTTGAACCTATGCCTTCCTTAATATGTGTGAACTCGAAAGTTTTCACGAGTCATACTCATCTGGTATTACACCAGGTAAAGCTTTCAACACTAATGCCTTTATCAAAGCGAGAAGTGAATGG
>NW_025261836.1:0-1643 GCF_018294505.1 Triticum aestivum
CCATCTCTTGCTTATCGCACTATTTGTATCGTTCTGCTTTCATAGCAGCCCTTTTTTTAATAAACAATACATAGCTCTTATCTATTATTGTACTCATCTATTTTTTATATACAAATATGCTCAGTCATGACATTATGCAACCGTACACTTTGGTACGGCCAATACACCAGGGGATTAGCCCCATAACATGATGTGAGAAGACCGAACACTCTCATGAGTGCGGCACCCCGAACTTATAGCACTATATGCATCGGCTCCGAATCATGTCTTGGGTCAATAGTTGGGTTTGCCCGGCTCCCATGTTTTGGTACCTTACGTTTCGCAATGTTGGCCAAGGTAGCGCTGGAAGACCTACTGCGATTGTGCCCCAGTTCAGCTGGGTTAACACCTTAGTAAAGAAAGCTAAAACTGACCGTCATGATAGTGCGAGAGACCGGTCGCTGTTCGCGAGGTTTTTCGAGTCCTTAAAGACTTATGCCGCTTAGAGCGAGGAGCCGGACTTATGCGGCCTAGGCGTGGATAGCGCCCCAAACTCGGTCTTTCGAATACTAGGGGCTTCGCCGAAATTTACAATTATAGAATTCTATGGCTAAGTGAGAGTGATAAAGCATTATAAGTCCGATGGCCTGGTTCGTTGTGCTGAGCGCCTCCCTAGATGGACCCAAGAATGGGAACAAGAGCGCTCAGGTTTATCCCGAACACCCCAGCACTCATGGGATGGGGGTAGAAGCCGCCGACTTGCATCTCTCAGATTTGATAAACGGCCGCACAGAAGGTAATATTTTAAATTAACAAGCGTTGCTTAACGCATATGAACAAAGTTTTCAGCATACAGGATATCAGATGCGAGTCTACTCAAAAATTACATCTTTGGAGCATTCGTTTGCTATAAGGCGGGCACCCTTCAGGACGCCCTTATAATACATCTCGGGCGTGCGATACTCCTTGCCCGGCGGTGGCGTGTCCTCAAAAGCTTCTCAACGTCCAGCTTGCCCCAGTGCACTTTAGCACGGGCAAGGGCCCGACGGGCACCTTCGATACAAACAGAGCGCTTGATGACCTCAATCCACGAACACGCGTCCACCAGCCGCCGCACCAGACCGAAGTAGCTCCCAGGCATGGCTTCTCTAGGCCACAGCCGAACTATGAGGCCCTTCATGGCTTGTTCGGCCAACTTCTGGAGCTCGACCAACTGCTTCAGCTGGTCGCTCAGGGGCACCAGATGTTCGGCCTCAGCATACTGAGACCAGAACACCTTTTCCGTCGAGCTCCCCACCTCGGCTCGGTAGAATGCGGCAGCATCAGACACACTACGGGGCAGATCGCCGAACGCTCCTGGAGAGCTCCGGATTCGGGTAAGTAACAAATAATTTACTTTTATATTCTTGCTTTGCATAAAGAATGCCTTACCCGCCGCTATCTTCTTCATCGCCTCGATCTCCTGGAGGGCCTTCTGGGCTTCGGCCTTAGCGGTTTTGGCACTCTCAAGAGCCAAGGCGAGCTCGGACTCTCGAGCCTTTGAGTCACGCTCCAAACTCTCGTGTTTCTCCACGAGAGCCTGGAGCTCTTGCCGCACCTCCGCCACCTGCGCCTCCTGCTTCTCTCGCTCGGTGCGCTCCAAGGCCGCACTGTTTTCAGCCTTA
>NW_025261837.1:0-1643 GCF_018294505.1 Triticum aestivum
AGATGGTCACCGACTGCACCAGAAGATTTCAGAGATACTCTTTGATATTCTCTCGAGACCTTGTGCCCATCACTTTTGCTATTCCCGACCACCGGTAAATCCTTATGGATAACTACTTACACTTGCCATTCTTACGATCATTCCCCATTGGTCTTGTTATTACAAGATACCCTGAGAAACTCGTCGTGGTTTCGATAATCCCTTGAGCTTACTGCCTTGCTGTTCTTGTCACTTGAATACCCCTACGGTTAATTCTCGCATTTATCGAGTATCTGCCCATCCCTCAGTTGTTCATGTGTTACACAAAAGTCTTCGAATTACCAACCGATATTCCAAAAATCCTCAGCAACCTATTGCTCTGGAATTTCTTGTTTGCTTTCATTATGATTAATCCCATAAGTATAGAAATCTTATTGACATTCCTTGTCATTATCATTTTGAGTCTGTTGACTCAATATGTTGCGAATACACGCAATCATCATTGATCCTTATAAATTACCTTTCAGGCTGAGCTTCCATTCTTTTAACTGGAATTGGTTCTCGACCAATCCAATTGTCTTTGATTGTACCCTAAGGCTATTCAACTTATCCATCCCTAATCAGAGCATTGCTTCTGATCCCTTGATTTGGAAATCTTAATTCCTTGGCATTTGACAATTGAGTTAGTCAGTTGTTTCTATAATTTGATCTCCTTGCATTCTTCTTCCTCTAGTTGAGTACCGATGCTCACGTCAGATCCCTTGTGGACCACCAGATCCTTTGTTGGATTTTATCTGACAACGCCCTTCATATTCAATAACCTTGTGAGCCCTTCCTCTGATACATAATGCCTTTGGTAAATTGTATCCTTTGCTTTCTCAACCATGCTCTGCCTTTGAGCTTGAGTTAATTACTTCTGAAGATTTGGTATATGATTCTAAGATGCCCCAATGGGTTGAACCTATGCCTTCCTTAATAGGTGTGAACTCGAAAGTTTTCACGAGTCGTACTTTTCTGGTATTTTGCCAGATAAAATTTCAAAACTACAACTTCATTGAGCGCGAGAAGTGAATGAAAGGTTGTGCATTGGAGAAGTGGGAGTCGACCTTGAACTTTGCGTTCATGCCCATGGACACGATGTACCTCTTCTCATCGAAGCTTCTTTTAAAATCAATTATTCCCTTGGTATAAGTTCATCTTATATCTAGGATCTGGCCTTTTGCAACCGTAGTTCCGACCATGATTGTTCTTCTTTGATCTCATTTCTCGGACAAGTTAAAACAATTGTCTTCTATGGATCAATACACCAGTCCCACCTTTACTTTGATCTTGTGTCGAGTATTACCCCCCTGGTATCTCGAGATTATCATGGAACTGCATAACTCCTTATGAGTTCTTCATCAAGTGCTACCTTCCCACTGATTCCAATTTTTCGCGGGCTCTGAGTTATTGAACACTCAAAGACACCGATAACTGAACCGAGTCCGCTCTTCGGTTCAACAACTCTTCAGTAAGCTTCTATAAGTACGAGTTTGTTACCCGATCACGCCATTCCTAGCCTGTTTGGCTATATCATTGTCGTGACGATTCTAACGGTGCTACCTGGTCCTTATTCTCGGAGCACCAATTTTCGACGATGAACTAACCTTACGTCGATTTTCCTC
>NW_025261838.1:0-1643 GCF_018294505.1 Triticum aestivum
TCGTCGTGGTCGATCGTCTTTCCAAGGTAGCTCATTTCCTACCTGTTCGTGAGAGTATAACCGCTAGTCAGCTGGCAGACTTATACATCTCCCGAATAGTGTCCCTCCATGGTGTTCCTTTGGAAATTAACTCGGATCGAGGAAGTCTTTTCACCTCTCGATTTTGGGAAAGTTTCCAAAATGCTATGGGAACTCGTCTCTCCTTTAGCACCGCTTTCCACCCTCAGTCGAGTGGTCAAGTGGAACGCGTCAATCAGATTCTAGAAGACATGCTTCGAGCCTCTGTTATCTCATTCGGAATGGACTGGGAGAAGTGCCTTCCATTTGCCGAATTCGCTTACAACAACAGCTATCAATCTAGCTTGGGTAAAGCCCCTTTTGAAGTTCTCTATGGACGACGATGCCGAACACCCCTTAATTGGTCAGAAACCGGGGAAAGACAATTCTTTGGCCCGGATATGATTCAGGAAGCAGAAGAACAAGTTCGCATCGTTCGTGAAAAGTTGAAAACAGCCCAATCTCGTCAAAAGAGTCAATATGACCGAAACCATAAGGCTATGACTTTCGAAATTGACGAGAAGGCTTATCTTCGGGTCACCCCTCTGAAGGGAACCCATCGCTTCGGTATCAAAGGCAAATTGGCTCCTCGTTACATTGGACCCTTTCGCATTCTCGCCAAACGAGGAGAAGTTGCCTACCAATTGGAACTACCTCCGCACCTCTCCAGGGTCCACGATGTCTTCCACGTTTCTCAACTCAGGCGTTGCTTCTCGGATCCTATCCGTGGAGTGGACCACGAAACGCTTGATCTCCAAGATGATCTTACATATCGAGAGTACCCCATCCGTATCCTTGATCAGGCTGAGCATACCACTCGACGTCAGAACATCAAGTTCCTCAAAGTTCAGTGGTCTCATCATTCTGAGGATGAAGCAACTTGGGAAAGGGAGGATCGTCTTCGACTTGAGTATCCCGCCTTCTTCCCGGAGGAACCCAAATCTCGGGACGAGATTCTTTTGAGTGGGGGTGAGTTGTCACACCCTAGCTAGTTATGCATTAGAGTGTTGCATCATGTTTACTTTTTCATCAGAAACTTGAAATGGGGATGACAGAACCCCCAGTCCCCTCTGAAACCAACTAGGGTTACTAAAATAATTTTTCAATGAACCTGAAATGCCCTTCTAAAATGCCCATCATTTTTGTCTTGGTTCAGAACCTCTGCCAAAAGTGGTGCACATTTTCCTAGGCCATCCTGGGGTTTTTGAATTAAGTCATAAATATTTGAATTTGGGCATTTAAAATAATATAAAATATTTAAATGCTCAAATATCTCCAAACTAAAATGTTTCATGTTGGAAATAATCCAACTATGGACCAGGAGCAATTTGGTGATTTTTGAAGTTGTCTAGGTATTTTATTAAATTCAACAAAGTTGCAGATATATTAAATAAAATACAGAAACAGAAAAAGAAGGGAAAAGCTTACCTGGCGCCACCGCAGGCCCACCAGCCAGCCCACCTGGCCGGCCCAGCCCGGCCACCGCTCCAGCGAGCTGCTTGGCTCGCCAGGCAGGCAGCCAAGGTGCTCGGCGGCGGCACCGCAGCTCGCCACGCAGCTGCTCGCCGCCTCGCCGCCTCCCTCGC
>NW_025261839.1:0-1643 GCF_018294505.1 Triticum aestivum
GGAAATCTATCCTTACGCAAATGTAACCAAACAAGATCTCCAGGTGCAAACACAACATGTTTTCTACCCTTATCTCCAGCAAGTTTATATTTAGCATTCATACGCTCAATGTTTTCCTTAGTTAACTCATGCATTTTTAAAATCAATTCAGCACGTTGTTTAGCATCAAAATTAACCTTCTCCGAAGATGGAAGAGGCAACAAATCAATAAGTGCACGAGGTAGGAAACCATACACAACTTCAAAAGGGCACATCTTAGTAGTAGAATGCAATGAACGATTATAAGCAAATTCAATATGAGGCAAGCATTCCTCCCACATTTTCTTATTATTCTTCAAAACAGCCCTAAGCATAGTAGACAACGTTCTATTGACTACTTCAGTTTGTCCATCAGTTTGGGGGTGACAAGTAGTACTAAAAAGCAGTTTAGTCCCCAACTTAGCCCATAAGCATCTCCAAAAGTGGCTAAGAAATTTAGTATCACGATCTGAAACAATAGTATTTGGCACACCATGCAAGCGAATAATTTCACAAAAGAACAAATCAGCAACATTAACAGCATCATCGCTTTTATGACATGGTATAAAGTGTGCCATTTTTGAGAATCTATCCACGACAACAAATATGCTATCCCTCCCCTTCTTTGTTCGAGGTAAACCTAAAACAAAGTCCATAGATATATCCTCCCAAGGAACACTAGGTACAGGCAAAGGCATATATAAACCATGAGGATTGAGTCGTGACTTAGCTTTTTGACATGTAGTGCATCGAGCAATAAAACGCTCAACATCCCGTCTCATCTTTGGCCAAAAGAAATGTGTAGCAAGTACGTCCTCCGTCTTCTTCACGCCAAAGTGTCCCATTAATCCTCCTCCATGCGCCTCCTGCAACAACAAAAGACGAATGGAGCTAGCTGGAATGCATAGCTAGTTAGCACGAAACACAAATCCATCGTTAACGACAAACTTGTTCCACATTCTTCCTTCTTTACAATTCTGCATTACATCTTTAAAATCAGCATCATGCACATATTGATCTTTGATGGTCTCCAAACCAAATATTTTGAAGTCAAGTTGTGAAAGCATAGTATAGCGACGAGACAATGCATCAGCAATAACATTTTCTTTTCCGTTCTTGTGTTTAATGACATAAGGAAAAGTCTCAATGAATTCAACCCATTTAGCATGTCTACGATTCAGTTTAGCTTGACTTTTAATATGTTTCAAAGATTCATGATCAGAATGTATAACAAATTCTTTGGGCCATAAATAATGTTGCCATGTTTCTAAAGTCCGAACAAGAGCATATAATTCTTTATCATAAGTAGAATAATTCAGACTAGGCCCACTCAATTTTTCAGAAAAGTATGCAACAGGTTTGCCATCTTTCAATAACACACCGCCTAATCCAATTCCACTAGCATCACATTCAAGCTCAAAAGTCTTATTAAAATCAGGAAGTTGGAGTAAAGGAGCATGTGTCAACTTATCTTTCAATACCGAGAAGGCTTCTTCCTGTGCGGTACCCCAAAGAAAAGGCACATCTTTCTTTGTAAGCTCGTTGAGAGGTGCAGCAATGGTGCTGAAATCTCTCACAAAACGCCTATAGAATCCAGCGAGGCCAAGAAAACTCCTCACTTGTGT
>NW_025261840.1:0-1643 GCF_018294505.1 Triticum aestivum
CGCCCAAGCTCTTCACCTTGGGGATCACCCGTTTTGTTAGTGGAGAAGAAGGATGGATCTTTGAGAATGGTTGTTGATTATCGTGAATTGAATGCGGTAACAATCAAGAACAAGTACCCACTACCAATGATAAATGATCTGTTTGATCATTTGCAAGGAGCCAAAGTGTTTTCCAAGATCGACTTGCGATCAGGGTACCATCAGTTGAAGATTCGGGAGCAAGACATACCCAAGACTGCATTTACCACGAGATATGGACTGTACGAGTATACCGTTATGTCATTTGGACTGACTAACGCACCAGCTTATTTCATGAACCTGATGAACAAAGTGTTTATGGAGTTTTTGGATAAGTTCGTCGTGGTGTTCATAGATGACATTTTGATTTTCTCGAAAAATGAAGAGGAACACAAGGAACAATTGCGATTGGTTTTGGAGAAGCTAAGAGAACATCAGTTATACGCCAAGTTCAGCAAATGTGAGTTTTGGCTAAAGGAAGTTGGATTTCTCGGACATGTTATATCCGGAGAAGGAATAGCAGTTGACCCCACAAAGGTTGAGACCGTAACTAATTGGGAAGCACCAACGACAGTTGGAGAGATTCGGAGTTTTCTTGGACTCGCAGGATACTACCGAAGATTCATTGAGAATTTCTCAAGGATTGCTAAGCCTATGACTGAATTGTTGAAGAAGGATAACAAATTCATATGGACTGAGGACTGTGAGGCAAGTTTTCAGGAGTTTAAGAAAAGATTGGTTACCTCACCAGTTTTGATATTGCCAGATCAGACTAAGGATTATGAGGTGTATTGTGAGGCTTCACGTCGAGGACTTGGAGCAGTGCTTATGCAGGAAGGAAGAGTTGTTTCGTATGCTTCACGACAACTTAAACCCCATGAGTTGAATTATGCCACTCATGATTTGGAGTTAGCAGCCGTTGTGCATGCCCTGAAGACGTGGAGACATTTTCTCATTGGAAATCATTGTGAAGTATATACGGATCACAAGAGTCTGAAGTACATCTTCACACAGAAGGAATTGAATCTCAGACAAAGGAGATGGTTAGAACTTATCAAGGATTATGATATGAGATTGCATTATCACCCCGGAAAGGCTAATGTCGTAGCAGACGCATTGAGTCGTAAGAGCCACGTCAATACCCTAATGATGGGAGGAATACCCAATGAGTTAGCCGAGGACCTTCGAGAGCTATGTTTGGAAATAGTTCCGAGAGGCTATGTAGCAACATTGGAGATTCAGTCGACACTGATGGACAAAATCAGAGAAGCCCAAAAGGCAGATAAGGAAGTTGCCTCTAT
Organism: Triticum aestivum; assembly: GCF_018294505.1. NCBI lineage: Eukaryota > Viridiplantae > Streptophyta > Magnoliopsida > Poales > Poaceae > Triticum > Triticum aestivum. The sequence continues at coordinate 1,320 of NW_025261840.1, forward strand.
AAAGGAGAAAATGGGCAAAGGAAAGGCTAAAGGATTTCGTGAGGATGAACACGATACCCTATGGTTTGAAGACTGTGTTTATGTGCCCAATAACCCAGAAATCAGGAAGTTGATTTTACAAGAAGCCCATGATTCACCCTATTCGATTCACCCAGGAAATACCAAGATGTATTTGGATTTGAAGAACACTTTCTGGTGGACCAGAATGAAGAAGGATATTGCGGAGTATGTAGCAATTTGCGATGTATGTCAGAGAGTAAAGGCAGAACATCAGAAGCCAGCAGGATTGTTACAACCGTTGCCGATACCCGAATGGAAGTGGGA
>NW_025261841.1:0-1643 GCF_018294505.1 Triticum aestivum
GCGATCCATTTATGGGCTGGTGCAAGCATCTCGGAGTTGGAACATTCGCTTTGATGAGATGATCAAAGCGTTTGGGTTTATGCAGACTTACGGAGAAGCCTGCGTTTACAAGAAAGTGAGTGGGAGCTCTGTAGCATTTCTCATATTATATGTAGATGACATACTCTTGATGGGAAATGATATAGAATTCTTGGACAGCATTAAGGCCTACTTGAATAAGTGTTTTTCAATGAAGGACCTTGGAGAAGCTGCTTATATATTAGGCATCAAGATCTATAGAGATAGATCGAGACGCCTCATAGGTCTTTCACAAAGCACATACCTTGATAAGATTTTGAAGAAGTTCAAAATGGATCAGTCTAAGAAGGGGTTCTTGCCTGTATTGCAAGGTGTGAGATTGAGCTCGGCTCAATGCCCGACCACGGCAAAAGATAAAGAAGAGATGAGTGTCATCCCCTATGCTTCAGCCATAGGATCTATTGTGTATGCCATGCTGTGTACCAGACCTGATGTAAACCTTGCCGTAAGTTTGGTAGGAAGATACCAAAGTAATTCCGACAAGGAACACTGGACAGCGGTCAAGAATATCCTGAAGTACCTGAAAAGGACAAAGGACATGTTTCTCGTTTATGGAGGTGACGAAGAGCTCGCTGTAAAGGGTTACGTCGACGCTAGCTTCGACACAGATCTGGATGACTCTAAGTCACAAACCGGATACGTGTATATGTTGAATGGTGGAGCAGTAAGCTGGTGCAGCTGCAAGCAGAGCGTCGTGGCGGGATCTACATGTGAAGCGGAGTACATGGCAGCCTCGGAGGCAGCGCATGAAGCTATTTGGGTGAAGGAGTTCATCACCGACCTAGGAGTCATACCCAATGCATCGGGGCCGATCAAACTCTTCTGTGACAACACTGGAGCTATTGCCCTTGCCAAGGAGCCCAGGTTTCACAAGAAGACCAGGCACATCAAGCGTCGTTTCAACTCCATCCGTGAAAATGTTCAAGATGGAGACATAGATATTTGCAAAGTACATACGAATCTGAATGTCGCAGATCCGTTGACTAAACCTCTCTCGCGAGCAAAACATGATCAACACCAGAACTCTATGGGTGTTCGATTCATCACAATGTAACTAGTTATTGACTCTAGTGCAAGTGGGAGACTGTTGGAAATATGCCCTAGAGGCAATAATAAAAGCATTATTATTATATTTCCTTGTTCATGATAATTGTCTTTTATTCATGCTATAATTGTATTATCCGGAAATCGTAATACATGTGTGAATACATAGACCACAATACGTCCCTGGTGAGCCTCTAGTTGACTAGCTTGTTGGTCAACAGATAGTCATGGTTTCCTGACTATGGACATTGGATGCCATTGACAACGGGATCACATCATTAGGAGAATGATGTGATGGACAAGACCCAATCCTAAGCATAGCACAAGATCGTGTAGTTCGTTTTCCTAGTATCTCTTCCTTAAACCATGAGATCGTGTAACTCCCGGATACCGTAGGAGTGCTTTGGGTGTACCAAACGTCACAACGTAACTGGGTGACTATAAAGGTACACTACAGGTATCTCCGAAAGTGTCTGTTGGGTTGACACGGATCGAGACTGGGATTTGTCACTCCGTATGAC
>NW_025261842.1:0-1643 GCF_018294505.1 Triticum aestivum
CACCGGATCCCATCAGAACTCCGAAGTTAAGCGTGCTTGGGCGAGAGTAGTACTAGGATGGGTGACCTCCTGGGAAGTCCTCGTGTTGCATTCCTTTTATAATTATTTTTTGCGCCTTGTGACAAACATGTCGCACGTGCGCGATATATATTAATCCCGTTATATTATGTTTGACGTTTGCGATATGTTTAAACTCGATGCTCATTGCTCGCGCGTCTTGGGGCGGCTTTGTGGCGCGAAGAGCGCGTTCTGAAAGGGGTGGAAAAAACTCGTGTTGCTGCGGTATGGAGGGAGGGGTGGAAACCGTGGAAAACTCGTCTCCGTGATTGAGCGGGAGAGTAAGTAGTATAGGACATTATCCATTGTTAGGGAACGGTTGTAATGGTAGTGAGAATGTAGAATCGTCTTTGGAGCGGACCTGGGAGTGGTAAGCATAAGGGACGAAGACGGGGAAACATGTCGGATGCGATTATACCAGCACTAAAGCACCGGATCCCATCAGAACTCCGAAGTTAAGCGTGCTTGGGCGAGAGTAGTACTAGGATGGGTGACCTCCTGGGAAGTCCTCGTGTTGCATTCCTTTTATAATTATTTTTTGCGCCTTGTGAGAAACATGTCGCACGTGCGCGATATATATTAATCCCGTTATATTATGTTTGACGTTTGCGATATGTTTAATCTCGATGCTCATTGCTCGCGCGTCTTGGGGCGGCTTTGTGGCGCGAAGAGCGCGTTCTGAAAGGGGTGGAAAAAACTCGTGTTGCTGCGGTATGGAGGGAGGGGTGGAAACCGTGGAAAACTCGTCTCCGTGATTGAGCGGGAGAGTAAGTAGTATAGGACATTATCCATTGTTAGGGAACGGTTGTAATGGTAGTGAGAATGTAGAATCGTCTTTGGAGCGGACCTGAGAGTGTCAAGCATAAGGGACGAAGACGGGGAAACATGTCGGATGCGATCATACCAGCACTAAAGCATCGGATCCCATCAGAACTCCGAAGTTAAGCGTGCTTGGGCGAGAGTAGTACTAGGATGGGTGACCTCCTGGGAAGTCCTCGTGTTGCATTCCTTTTATAATTATTTTTTGCGCCTTGTGAGAAACATGTCGCACGTGCGCGATATATATTAATCCCGTTATATTATGTTTGACGTTTGCGATATGTTTTAGCTCGATGCTCATTGCTCGCGCGTCTTGGGGCGGCTTTGTGGCGCGAAGAGCGCGTTCTGAAAGGGGTGGAAAAAACTCGTGTTGCTGCGGTATGGAGGGAGGGGTGGAAACCGTGGAAAACTCGTCTCCGTGATTGAGCGGGAGAGTAAGTAGTATAGGACATTATCCATTGTTAGGGAACGGTTGTAATGGTAGTGAGAATGTAGAATCGTCTTTGGAGCGGACCTGGGAGTGGCAAGCATAAGGGACGAAGACGGGGAAACATGTCGGATGCGATCATACCAGCACTAAAGCACCGGATCCCATCAGAACTCCGAAGTTAAGCGTGCTTGGGCGAGAGTAGTACTAGGATGGGTGACCTCCTGGGAAGTCCTCGTGTTGCATTCCTTTTATAATTATTTTTTGCGCCTTGTGAGAAACATGTCGCACGTGCGCGATATATATTAATCCCGTTATATTATGTTTGACGTTTGCGATA
>NW_025261843.1:0-1643 GCF_018294505.1 Triticum aestivum
GGTATTTCGCGTGTCGGGATTTCAAAGAAGGTGGGAGTTTTCGCGCCCGTCGTAATTTTGGAATAGCAAGGCACGGGTTGATATGGAGAGAGTTGTCGGAGCACAACGAGACAAAGATATATCTTAAATATTTCGGGGTAACCAGGCGCGGGTTGAAGAGGCGGGAGTTTCGCAGCACGGTAGACAGAGACGCTAGCTTGAAATTTCGGATAACAAGGCCCGGCTTCAAATTTCGGGATAACAAGCTTAACGTGTACCCAGAAAAAGACAATTTGCACCTCAACACGCACAATAGACACACAAACACCATTTAGACTAGAGTAAGGTACACGTGCATTGCACGCATGAGATTTGGCAACCAAATTATGAATAAATACCACATTATAGCATGTAAGCTTTGAGTCATATATGCATGATGTAGATGTTCGTTTAATTCTTATAGTTCATTTCATTCAAAATCATCTAGTTTTTATAAGAAAGCTAATCTATTTTAAGATTCATGTAATTGTGCGTTGTAAGACATAAAGTAAAAACAAATAAGGGCAAATCATGTAGAAAAACATTTGGGCAATTCTGATACGGAAGATTCTAGAACAAAGAAGAAGTGTTTGTGTTTTGATGTTTGTGCATTATTCTTAAGTTCAACCATGGAGTCTTCTAGATTATACATGTGGCGAAATTTGGTGGAATCTAGATGATATCCAACGGCCAGTATTGCTCAAATTTGCCATCTTTGGACCATCGGATTCGCCTCGTCCAACGGCCATCTTTCAAAGTTAAAGTTACCCGCACACAATATATAATATAATATAATATATATAGGGGTATTGATATAGATATGTGATGCGAAAGCCACCCATCATCTCCAATTAGAATAGTATGCCCATGCACGGATGCGACGTGGCCAAACGATATCTGTCATTGGTATCTCAAATTCAAATTAGTCTGACCTTGTTCAATGTGTATACATTACAACATGCTCGTTTCCAAACCACACCACGCAGGTCTCCGTTATATTCATGCATGCATGGGTTTCAAACATCAGGATCTCTTATTCAAATATTTGAATTCAACTTTACATTGATCATGACCTCACCTAATCTTTTATAGCCACACAGTCATCTTCTCTTTATAATTGTACCACTAACTTTCTCTCGTGCATGCATGCACACACACTACCAGTCGGCATTATCCATTGCACACATGCAATCTTTTTCTTCAGGTCGGTCTCCCATGAAGGCACACACCCACACACATCCCCTCTCCATCATATCGGGCATTCTTTATCTCTCACGTGTGCATGCGCAACGATGGATGTTCCTCTATGTCTGTGTGTATATAGCTAGGTCTTTCATAGTTTTCCACACAAACCGATCAATCGATATATCCAGTGAGGTCTCACCCTCTTTTCCATGTCCACATCGATCAATCTATTCCTCTCTATATAGGATTAACATATATAGCTAATACACCCACATTAATTATATATCCAACGCCCCCTCTCATCATCCATGCCTTCCGCTTCATCTCTCAGACGCGCGCACAATGGCCAAGACAGGGGGCAGCAAGGGCCCTGCCCCCCTAACATCACTATATATCGAGGCTAATATAAATGTGATCATTAGACAATTTCTACTAAAAAT
>NW_025261844.1:0-1643 GCF_018294505.1 Triticum aestivum
CCCCCCTTAGAAGGAATAAGATCATATCCCGAAGGGATAAGATCAAGATCCCTAAAAAGGGGGGATAACAATCGGTGGGGAAGGAAATGATGGGATTTCTTTCCTCCCACCTTGGCCAACGCCCCAATGGACTTGGAGGGCAAGAAACCAGCCCCTCCACCCCTATATATAGTGGGGAGGCGCATGGGAGCTACACACGAAGTTCTGGCGCAGCCCTCCCCCTCTCACAAGTACTCCTCCTCTCCCGCGGTGCTTGGCGAAGCCCTGCAGGATTGCCACGCTCCTCCACCACCACCACGCCATTGTGCTGCTGCTGGATGGAGTCTTCTTCAACCTCTCCCTCTCTCCTTGCTGGATCAAGGCTTGGGAGACGTCACCGGGCTGTACGTGTGTTGAACGCGGAGGTGCCGTGCGTTCGGCACTTGATCATCGGTGATTTGAATCACGACGAGTACGACTCCATCATCCCCGTTCACTTGAACGCTTCCGCTTAGCGATCTACAAGGGTATGTAGATGCACTCTCCTTCTACTCGTAGCTGGTTTCTCCATAGATAGATCTTGGTGACGCGTAGGAAAATTTTGAATTTCTGCTATGTTCCCCAACAGTGGCATCATGAGCTAGGTCTATTGCGTAGATTCTTTGCACGAGTAGAACACAAAGTAGTTGTGGGCGTTGATGTTGTACAATATGCTTACCGTTACTAGTCCAATCTTGTTTCGACGGTATTGTGGGATGAAGCGGCCCGGACCGACCTTACACGTACTCTTACGTGAGACAGGTTCCACCGACTAACATGCACTTTGTGCATAAGGTGGCTAGCGGGTGCCAGTCTCTCCCACTTTAGTCGGAACGGATTTGATGAAAAGGGTCCTTATGAAGGGTAAATAGCAATTGGCATATCACGTTGTGGTTTTGCGTAGGTAAGAAACGTTCTTGCTAGAAACCCATAGCAGCCACGTAAAACATGCAACAAGAATTAGAGGACGTCTAACTTGTTTTTGCAGGGTATGCTATGTGATGTGATATGGCCAAGAAGAATGTGATGAATGATATGTGATGTATGAGATTGATCATGTTCTTGTAATAGGATTCACGACTTGCATGTCGATGAGTATGACAACCGGCAGGAGCCATAGGAGTTGTCTTTATTTATTGTATGACATGCGTGTCATTGAACAACGCCATGTAATTACTTTACTTTATTGCTAACCGGTAGCCATAGTAGTAGAAGTAATAGTTGGCGAGACAACTTCATGAAGACACGATGATGGAGATCATGGTGTCAAGCCGGTGACAAGATGATCATGGAGCCCCGAAGATGGAGATCAATGGAGCTATATGATATTGGCCATATCATGTCACAACTATATAATTGCATGTGATGTTTATTATGATTATGCATCTTGTTTACTTAGGACGACGGTAGTAAATAAGATGATCCCTTACAAAATTTCAAGAAGTGTTCTCCCCTAACTGTGCACCGTTGCTACAGTTCGTCGCTTCTAAGCACCACGTGATGATCGGGTGTGATGGATTCTTACGTTCACATACAACGGGTGTAAGACAGTTTTACACAGCGAAAACACTTAGGGTTAACTTGACGAGCCTAGCATGTGCAGACATGGCCTCGAAACACGGAGA
>NW_025261845.1:0-1643 GCF_018294505.1 Triticum aestivum
AAACCCGAGCCGCCGCCGCCGCCATTTTACTCGCCGCCGACGCCCTAGTCCTCCCCGACCACCCCCAACACCACCGAACCCCTCCCCGACCTCGTCCGCATCTCCCCGACGAGTCGCCGGAGCTCGCCGACGCCCGGACGCCCCGACGCACTCTCGCCGCCGCCGCCGCCGTCGCCGGAGTCCGGTAAGTCACCGGCATCGCCCTCCCCCGTCCGATCCTAGATCTAGGGCTAGGATTAGAAACCCCGAAGGGTTAGGTTTTATTCATAAAACCGGCCGGTTCCGATCGGTTTAGTTTTAGTTTAGGTTTCTATTTTTAGGCCGGTTCGTTTAGTTTAAACCTAGGCCCGTTTAGACTAAGTTACGCCTAGTGCACAGTATAGGCCCATTAGGCCTTTTCTATTTTTAGTTTGAATTTTCTGTTTTAGCCGAATAGTTTCTGTTTTCAAAAATGTATACCTTTTATTCTGTTTAATATTTTTAGATGATTCTTTTTTTGTTGGATTGCAAATTTTCTATAGTTTCTGTAGAATATATATTTAGCTATGTTAAAAATAATTAAAATGGCTTTATTTTAGTTTTAGTCAGAATAGTAAATCTGCTATAACTTTAGTTAGAAAAATTATTTTTGCATGATTCCTTTTGACCCAACTTTATTTTGTCATTGCCAAACCCTAGAAATTAACTTTGGTATTTTAGGATTAATAAATAATTAGTTTAAAGCAGAATCCTATTAATCCTAATTAATTAACTAGTTCCTGTTTTCCTATTAAATTAATTAGTAAATTAATTTATTTTTAACTTGTGATTAGTTATTCTAGGTTAGTTTCTGTCATCCTAATAGTTGAACTTTTATTTATAATTAATAAAAGTTTTTAAATTATTTTCTTAATAGAAATTGGATTAGACCTAAAATGAGTTTTATAATAGCTTTTTAATTAATTCTTTTTGCTCCTAGTTGCTTAGTGAAACCTTTTATGTTAAGTTAACTTAAAACCATGATTAGGTTATATTAAGGAATTTTTATTTATAAAAACTATTTTTTTTTGCTATGGTTGAAGTAGGGAAACTTTGAGTGTTTTTTCTTTGAGTTTTCCTTTGGATTTGGTTTTGGTTGCTTTGTTGTGTTAGGTTACTTTTGTTATGTTGTGTGATCCTATTGTTTTGCTTATTGTGTTCATTGTTTGTCTCGGTAGAGTTTCCGGAGTGCGAAGCTTGCTACTACGACTCTTTAACTTACGAGGATCATCAGCAAGGCAAGTCTTGATCATGTTATTTCTATACCTATGTTTTTGTGCATTAGAATTGTCACCACCCCACCACGCATGCAGTAGTGAAATCTTGAAGTCATTAAACTTGAGTAGTATCATGTGGTAGGATGAACCAATCCCCTTGTTACCATGACCCCGGGACGAAGTAGTTTATTTTGCTATGCTCGTAGACGGGTTTTGGGTTGAGTGAAATTCATAAGCAAGATGTGAGAGTCAATGATGATGACAACCCCATGAACTACAATGATCAAGAAGGACTTCGGAAAATCACTACTGGGTGGAGGACGGTTGACGGGCACCCTGGAGCACCCAGTGGTGGCCGGGATGCATGGAGAAGCGCCATGACATCCTGCGGAAAGCTTCACCCAGCCA
>NW_025261846.1:0-1643 GCF_018294505.1 Triticum aestivum
AAGTCATGTTCCAGTCCTTGGGGTGACTTGGCGGTTCTGCGTAAGGAAATAGACAGTCCCTGCGCCGTTGGATGGAGATGCCGCCTAACTCTAGACTTGGACCGTTTGCGCACTCGGTTTGGCGGTTCAAATAAAACAGCTCTCTAAAGAGCAGCAGACTCGGCTCTTCTCCAAGATATACTTCACAAAAAAATTGGAAGTTGCAGATGTTGGATATGGAATTGGGTCCTATATCCTGAGGTCGAAGGTCAAAGAAGTTGAGCACATCCCGGAAGAATTTTGAGCCGGGCGGTGCGAAGCCCCGGCTCATATGGTCCGCAAAGATCACTACCTCCCCGTACCTCGGCTGTGGCCTTTCTTCGGACGGGTCAGGGGCACGGTAGGACATCACTTCCTTCTTGGGCAGATATCCGGACTTTACAAAGTTGGCCAGGGTCTCTTCGGTGACGCTGGATTTCATCCAGTTGCAAGTGATGGGAGCCTTGGGAGGCATGGTGACGGTTGGTGGTCTACGAGGAAGAGAAAAGTGTCCGGGTTAATTATAAGCCGGGGATTATCATTCAAACTACAGTGACGGCTTATGAAGGGGACTAATGGTATGTATTGATACGGTGGGTTATCTAAGCCGTCGGGGCCTTCAGGATAAGTGGGTCATCTACGGCTTACTGCGGTTAAGTCGGAAGATACTACAGAGCATGGTTCTCTTTAAACCGGAAAGTTCTACGACGCGTGTTTTCTTTAAGTCGGAAATATAAGCCGCCAAGATTCAAGGACTGCAGTTTTTACTAAGTGTGGTAAAACAGATTTCACATATTACAGTAACTTTTTTGGATCAAAATAGTCGGAGCAGAGAAAATTTTCTAGACCTAAAAAACAAAGGCAGGAGAAGTTCTTGAGGTTGAACACAGTTCTTATGCAGTAAAAAGAGGATTTCTTGCAGATGAAATGAGTTCCGAACGTCTACCGTAGTGGTTTTATGCAAGGATAAAGATCAACCGACTACAGTGGTGACGAGGACTGCCGAGTTTCTGACAAAAGGTGACGAACACGAGGAACGGGAGGAACCCTATCATAGATCTGTTCTAGCAAGGCAGAAGAGACTCACCGGAGTTGAGGAAGAGCGAAGGTCGCCGCCGTTATCTGGTCCGGGTCAGGGTGATGCAGCGGCCGGGTCGATGAAGATCAGGGGCGCGACGGCGGCAGAGGCTCGGGCAGAGGAACGACAGCGCGAGGAAGAAGAAGGAGAGTGTGAGAAGAGAGTGCCGGGCCGGCCTATTTGTAAGGTAAGTCATAAGTGGGCGCGAGATTCAAGGAGACCACGGCGTGGTTATCTCCCCCTCACGGCGCTTCGATTTTCGCAAAGACAGTAAAAGCAGAGATCCGTTGCGGATCTGGCGGAGTAAAAAAACGGACTTAATGGAGGATGACGTCACAGCGGATTATCCGGAGTCCGGAGAATGACGTCACTCCGGGTTATGGCCTTCACACGAACGGTAAGCCGAAGATTTTTCTGTCGGCAGAGTTGAAAATTGACGCGAGCCGGCTCAAGTCAATCTGGGGCCTAATGTTGAGGATATAGACTACCAGAAGCCCGGAGCTAAGTTTCAAGATAATGGGCCAGAGATGGGCTGAGACCCGGATAT
>NW_025261847.1:0-1643 GCF_018294505.1 Triticum aestivum
AGGTTTGCGATACTTCGTACGTATGCATGACCGATTTGGGATGATTCCAAGGGAAACGAAATAAACCTTTCTCAAATTCATGGCGGGAACTTACACCTACTGCACATGAACTTGGAGAAAGTCACTTCTTTCATCCAAGCATAAGCTTCATGAACGGAACACGAAGGCATTGCTTATAAGGTTTTCAACACTAGGTTGATGTTCAACATGAATCATGGGGGAGACAAAAATGCTGCTGATGGGCTCAACAACAACTCATCAGAATTTTCCATATTACCGGACTTCCACCATCATGTGAACACGGTGATAGCAATGGTCAGACCAAAAGATGTAATGGTGTATGCTCGAGGGATCAACCCCGAGTAAGACAACATTAAAAAAATCGTTGGTTCTGATTTGACTTGACGACAGCCCATACTCAACTCAAAGTCTTGACAAGGCAATTGATCCATCAACTGATCACGAGGACCAATCAATGGAGATATCATCTTTCTTCAACACACACACACGCACAAAAGATATCCCTTAACATGAACTACGTCAGACAAGCTTTTATCTTCCAACTCTCCAAGTTGTTGTTTAGCTTAACCAACAAGCTCAGGGTATCCGACACATATTCTTGGAGAAAGGGTGGCTTACAAGAAACCAACCCCCCCCCCTATGGACCGCCTTTTCAGCTAAAAAAATAAAAAAATGATAAAAATGTCAAAAAAATAAAAGAAAATAAGTTTGCCATGTGATATGTGGTCTAGTTGTTGGGAAAATTTACAAATATAAATTTCGACTTTATTTGCAAAATCCCTCTAGAAATTTGTAAAATGGGCATAACTTTTGCATACGAACTCGGATTAAAAAGTTTTATATATGAAAAATCATCTACTCGAAAAGTTACACCCAAATTTAAATGGGGGAACCCCGTTAAACATTTTCAAAATCCCCAAAAACCTAACAGAAAAAAAGTTACGGGGCTTTCAAGATCTAGAGGCAAAAAAAATTCAAAAAAAAAGGTTTGCGATACTTCGTACGTATGCATGACCGATTTGGGATGATTCCAAGGGAAACAAAATAAACCTTTCTCAAATTCATGGCGGGAACTTACACCTACTGCACGTGAACTCGGAGAAAGTCACTTCTTTCATCCAAGCATAAGCTTCATGAATGGAACACGAAGGCATTGCTTACAAGGTTTTCAACACTAGGTTGATGTTCAACATGAATCATGGGGGAGACAAAAATGCTGCTGATGGGCTCAACAACAACTCATCAGAATTTTCCATATTACCGGACTTCCACCATCATGTGAACACGGTGATAGCAATGGTCAGACTAAAAGATGTAATGGTGTATGCTCGAGGGTTCAACCACGAGTAAGACAACATTAAGAAAATCGTTGGTTCTAATTTGACTTGACGATAGCCCATACTCAAGTCAAAGTCTTGACAAGGCAATAGATCCAACAACTGATCACGAGGACCAATCAATGGAGATATCATCTTTCTTCAACACACACACACGCACAAAAGATATCCCTTAACCTGAACTAAGTCAGACAAGCTTTTATCTTCCAACTCTCCAAGTTGTTGTTTAGCTTAACCAACTAGCTCAGGGTATCCGACACATATTCTTGGAGAAAGGGTGGCTTA
>NW_025261848.1:0-1643 GCF_018294505.1 Triticum aestivum
AAAAGGCAGAAGTGTTAGGCATACAAAGGGTAAGTACAGACAGATAATGTAAGGAGATTGTTATTACCCGGGGGCAGTCTTGAAGGCCGGCAGACTTGACTGCATGGAGTCACCCGAGGAGGGGGAGGTCTCCTGGTAATTGGAGTCAGAAGAGTTGAGTGGCTGACGGATGACACCCGCCAACGGATGAAAAGGGTACAGGTGAGAAAAAACCTCAGTGCGGCGTTTCCTCGTTGCGTCGGGTAACCCAGTGGAGAGGTCGGTGTCCTTGCGGGCCCGGGTGTGACGCCGGCTCTCGTGAACCTGCTGCTTCAAAAGAAATTGAGGGTCTCGGTGAGCTAATCGATGGGAAAAGCTTACTTTCCGGGTTACCCTTCGGACTTTCAGCTGTGGTAAAGGCTCCGACCGGAGGAAAGTGATGTTACCTCTTCGACCACCGGGTTACTGGCGCCGGTGTCATCCTGTCAATAAGCAAGTGTTGATAAGGCGGACAGCATCAGACAACATATACTGCAAGAATTTAAAAGATTTAAGGGTTACCTCTGATTCGGAGCTATCGCTTAATTGCAGCAGCTCCGAAGCAGTGGGTCTATTTCCCTTTTTGCGCGGGGCGGCTCTCTTGGCGGCTTTCTTCGCCTTCCTGGCCTTCTTGGCCGCCTCGTGGTCATACTTGACCCGCCAGAATTTATCATCAGCCTGAGAAATACAGTAATGAGCTCTTAGTAAGATGACAGGTAAAACAAAATGGAACGGTTAAAGTCAGCGGCTTACCGCTGGGGCTGGATTGGTCTTGCAGAACGGGGCTAGCCCGATTCTTCCACAGTCTGCCAGGCTCTCGTTTAAAAGAGCCTTGGTCTCTTCTTCAGCAACGTCTTCTGGAAGATCATTGCGACTGTGCCTCTGCGGGTCATCCTTTCGCCCGGTGTACTCACACATTAAGCCGGGGCGGCAGCTCAATGGGATCACCCGCCATGAGATCCAGACCCGGACCAGGTCAATTCCGTTCAGACCATTGCCTAGCAGGGCTTTGATCTTGTTGATCGTTGGAAGCAGAGGCTGGCGTTCTGCGGCAGTCAGTTTGTCGGATAATGGATGAGTTGGCTCCAGGCGCGTTGGGCGAAAGCCGGGCAGCGGGCTCTCATCAGTCGGGGACGTGTCTTGGCAGTAGAACCAAGTCATGTTCTAGTCCTTGGGGTGACTTGGCGGTTCTGCATAAGGGAACAGACAATCCCTGCGCCGTTGGATGGAGATGCCGCCTAACTCTAGACTTGGACCGTTTGCGCACTCGGTTTGGCGGTTCAAATAGAACAGCTCTCTGAAGAGCAGCAGACTCGGCTCTTCTCCAAGATATACTTCACAAAAAACTTGGAAGTTGCAGATGTTGGATATGGAATTGGGTCCTATATCCTGAGGCCGAAGATCAAAGAAGTTGAGCACGTCCCGGAAGAATTTTGAGCCGGGCGGTGCGAAGCCCCGGCTCATATGGTCGGCAAAGATCACTACCTCCCCGTCTCTCGGCTGTGGCCTTTCTTCGGACGGGTCAGGGGCACGGTAGGACATCACTTCCTTCTTAGGCAGATATCCGGATTTAACGAAGTTGGCCAGGGTCTCTTCGGTGACGCTGGATTTCATCCAGTTGCAAG
>NW_025261849.1:0-1643 GCF_018294505.1 Triticum aestivum
TTGTCTTCCTTGTCCAACATCAACCTTTTAGCATGTCATATTTTAATGAGTGCTCACAATCATAAAATATGTCCAAGATAGTATATTTATATATAAAAATCTCTCTTTCTTTATTACTTCCTATTAATTGCAACGATGACCAAAACTATGTTTGTCAACTCTCAACAACTTTTATTCATCATACTCTTTATATATGAAGTCATCACCCTCCATAAGATCATTATGATCTTTTTATTCCGTTTTTGCTTTTTCTATTAAGTTTATTCCCTCAAGATCATAGCAAATAAGCAAAGCCCTAAACTCAAAACTACGCTTTATTATATATAACTCATGAACTCGATTACATAGAGGGAACATAAAGCAGAACTCAATTCTAGATCATACTAAAACTTTATTCTACTAGATCAAGATATAACCAAAAGGATCAAACTAGGAAAAAGGGTAAATATAGAAGTGTGATGGTGATACGATACCGGGGCACTTCCCCAAAGCTTGGCGGTTGCCAAGGGGAGTGCCCATACCCATGTATTTATGTATCTTTCTTCGGAGGTGGTGATGTGATATTCTTGGCGATGATGCCCTTCAAGATATGATTCTCGTCCTCGAGCTTATTACTTGCTGCTTAACAAGATATGATTCTCGTCCTCGGTGCAGCCATAGGGACGGCCTGGAGCGGACGGTCCCGGAACGGCGATGGACCGCGGACCGCGGCACTACGGTCCGAACAATTCCACCAACCTCTCTCTCCCTTCTAACAGTGAAGACTCTTAGAGAACCGAGCAACATAGCTGCATGGAAAGAATCAAAGGAACATGATCTATCAAGGTCATCGAGATAATATACTAATTAAGATGTGATGTACTACTACTCGAGCGAGCATGTATGTGCTAGGTGCTTTAGCTACTTCTAGCTTACCGTTTAGTGGCGGCGTACATGGTGTAGAGTGGTAAGGAGGGGATGGCCTCTGACGAAGCCGAGCCCAAGTTGACTACAGCTCCCCTCCCGCGGTCCACCATGCCCGGAATCACCGCCGCTGTCACCTCCGTCAGCGCCAACAGGTTCACCCTCATATCCACCCACTCCTCCGCTCCGGCCTCGTGCAGGAACACCGCGCAGGGCTCCAGCACGCCGGCGTTGTTCACCAGCACGCCAACGTCCAGCGCCTCCACGGTCTGCCGCAGCCGCCGCATCGCCTCGTCGCCTGCCAAATGAGCTCGCCCTTAGCTTCCTTAAATGCATGGAATAATGTGTTGGACCGAAACCCTCTAGCTACCTCTCCTCTCACTCGAACGGAGGTGAAAGAAGAAGAACACGAGACATAAAGTTTCCCGGACGGCGCACGAACGCCACCGTGGGCGCACATACACCCTAATCTTCTTCCTCTTTGCAATGGCTACATGGCTCACTTCCATGCAAGAGTACACAGAGGGAAGCTTTATACTCGTGCACACACATGCCCAGGCCGGCACACCCGGCCACTAACTCCACGCACCTAGCACGCACTAACCAACCACTAGCTAGCTACATGCATGCGCGTCAAGCACGTTCAGTTAACGGGCACACACAACTGATTCGAGAGCGACTTGTACGCAGCTCCACACAACGGCTCCAGATAGCTTTCCGCGCACGTACGTGCTCACCTG
>NW_025261850.1:0-1643 GCF_018294505.1 Triticum aestivum
CGCAGCTTGGCTATGCACATACTGTGTTCCTATCAATATGGGGTCCTTTATTCGGCCGGAGGTCTTCTGTGCTGCAGCTAGACTTGCTCAAGGGATCCGTCTTGCGATTGGTACGGCAAGCATGGCCTATCTTTACCAAAGTCTTGATAATGTTTGTCAAGAGATTATAGCCGGATCAAAGTCAGCAAGTGAGTGCCAACTGCCATTACCTGCACATTTTATTATGGGCTGGTTCTCCTCTTATTGGAAAATGACACCTTCACAACCAGCGGTGAATCCAAAAATTACTCACTTCCCGCCGTTCGTGACGGACGCATGGAGAATCACATCTACAGCAATTGATCTGTTCAAAGCCCATCAGTTGTTCCTTGACTCAGCTGCAGATAGCAAATCTCTGCTTTCCTTATCTTTCTTGGGGAAATCTCGCATACGTTTCCCTCAGTCAGAGTCTGAATTTTTGATAAGTGATGCACGAGAAGCCACAGATGGTGGACCCGTACTATCCGTATTACAACTATCGACATGCTAATCAGTTGTGGTGTGGGTGCTGTTACACATACTCAATGTCAACTCCATCACAACTTGGTATATTCCCCTCATCGTTTTGCTCGGATGCATGGTGTGATCAAGATGTCCCTGACTTCCTGATGGAAGGACCCAATGGAGAATATCTTCTGCAGTTTTCTAGTTATTTGAAGGGCGCCCGTGAGGAAACAATTGAGCACCTTCAGCGACGACACCTGGCTTACTACTTTCCAACCGGTCATCAGCTTCATTTACAGCCCTTGTCACGGCGAACCAAGCGCTCTATTGAGTATGTGACGTGGTGTACATCAGCACTTGGTTTCCTCACTAAAGCTGATATGATCTGTTCAGGTCAAGAACCATCATCTGCTCTCCAGAAAGGGGAGATTGAAATACCTTCTAACACAGGTACATATTCCTCTTGTAGCATTTTCTTTAAGTCTAGCTAACAAAAAATATATTTGGCTGTAGCAATTTCACGTACATTGAAGATCCAGAAGAAAAATTCAACAAAGATGAATCTTGCCTCCACTAGTGACGAAGGAAATAAGGCAGCCCCTAATTCAGGTAACTGCAGAATTTCATTGTTCATACTAATGTCATGCTGCTGTTCTCTTGTCTTTTCAGGTGATAACATTTTTTTAATACAGGTGTTCCTACCATCGGCGGCGTCACCAAACAGAAGAGGACTCGAGCTAGTTGCCGTAACAAGAAAAATAAAATGGCCCCTGAATGTAAAAGATATTCCTCTTCACTGAAAACTAACTATTCTTTATTGAAACATTGCAAGTCGAGCAGTGTACTGATCATAAAAATTGTATCCCCTTTGTAGCTTCACTCGAGCCTGCCACTGTCCATTCATCGATAGAAAATCCTCAGGTTTCAGATATCAAGACAAATATGACTTCGCCCGGATTAGGTAATGAGAATTGTTTCTTAGCATTAAATGACTGTCTTTTGTATGTTCTAAACTTGCTCCTGTCACAACCATGTATATCTATGAACAGAACAAATAGCTGCCAAACAGTCTGACACACTGCCTACTGGAAAGAGAAACAAATCCAAAGCGATGGCTGCTCGATTCCTCAGAATTTCCCATGCTCTCATAACTGATCACG
>NW_025261851.1:0-1643 GCF_018294505.1 Triticum aestivum
GTTTCATCATAGTATTCATCACTAGAGTTGTCAACAAGTAAATCATCATCACCTAACAAGTCATCTTCATCACTATTGAAATCAACATACTCGGGGTGTGATACCTTTGGGCCTTTAGCCATGAAGAATGTTCCAACTCCTTCATTTGGTGAGTCAAATATGTCGTAGGAGTTGGTTGTCACAAGTGCTAGACCGGCAACACCTTCATCTTGAGTATATTCGGAGTCGGAGTGATAGCTTCTCTCGAAGTGTTTGTCGGAGTCGGAGCCGGATACCCATTCACCAACATGAGCTTGATGTCTTCGTTTTGTGTAGCTCCTTGATGACTTGTCCTTTCTTTCCGAATCCTTGCTTCTCCGTGAGGGTCTTCGTTCATAACGATCATCTCTACTCCTTCTTTCTCTAGATGGTGATTTTTCTCTTCTACTTCTTCTCTTGGGAGAATCTTCTCTTCTCTTGTAGGGGGGCGTACACTCATTGGAATAGTGTCCGGGCCTTCCACAATTGTAGCAATTTCGCTCTCGACTAGAAGATCTTTTGTCATTGTAGGACCTTGACTTGGAGCTTCTCTCTTTGCTTCTACTCTTGTAGAACTTGTTGAAGTTCTTCACCATTAAGCTCAATTCTTCATTGAAGGTTTGTTTCTCACTCGATGATGTGGGGGCATCACATGAGGCTTTGTAAGCACCACTTGATTTGTTGTGAAGTTCCTCTTTATCCTTGAGTGACATCTCATGAGCAACAATTCTTCCGATGACTTCCGTTGGCTTGAGATCTTTGTAATTGGGCATCATTTGGATAAATGTGCACACGGTATCATATTTTCCATCCAAGGCTCTTAGGATCTTCTTGATGATGAATCTATCGATCATCTCTTCACTCTCTAAGCCGGCAATCTCATTTGTGATAAGAGCAAGCCTAGAGTTCATTTCAGCGACACCTTCACCATCCTTCATTTTGAACTTGTCAAGTTGACTTTGAAGCACATCCAATTTGGATTCCTTGACGGAGTCGGTACGTTCATGCATATCAATCAAAGTATCCCAAATTTCCTTTGCATTCTCAAGACGGCTGATTTTGTTGAATTCTTCGGGGCACAATCCGTTGAAGATGATATCACAAGCTTGAGCGTTGTATTGCAGCATTTTCAACTCTTCCGCGGTGGCTTCACGGTTCTGTTCTTTCCCATCAAAGAATTCACCTTGCAAGCCAATACACACAATAGCCCAAACGGCGGGGTTACGTCCAAGAATATACATTTTCATCTTATGCTTCCAACTAGCAAAATTAGTGCCATCAAAGTAAGGACCTCTACGGTGATAATTTCCCTCGCTAGACGCCATACTCTCCTAGGTTGTGAAACCAAGTCTATGAGCACCAAAAGCTATGGAAATCAAAGCAAATGGAGACCAAAGCTCTGATACCACTTGTAGGATCGAAAGTATGTCTAGAGGGGGGGGGGTGATTAGACTACTTGACCAAATAAAAATCTAGCCTTTTCACAATTTTAGTTCTTGGTAGATTTTAGCTATCTTAGCACGAGTCAAGCAATCTCCACACATTTCAAGCAAGCATGAAAAAGAGTATATGAGCATCGGAAAGTAAATCATGTAACTTGCAATAATGTAAAGGGAAGGGTTTGG
>NW_025261852.1:0-1643 GCF_018294505.1 Triticum aestivum
GGGACATTCCTAAAACGGCCTTTGTTACTCGTTATGGCCAATACGAGTACACCGTCATGTCCTTCGGATTAACCAACGCTCCAGCCACTTTTTCTCGGTTAATGAACTCAATCTTCATGGAGTATTTGGATAAATTCGTCGTAGTTTATCTCGATGATATACTCATCTACTCCAAGAACGAGGAAGAACATGCCGAACATCTAAGGCTAGTGTTGAAGAAACTTCGAGAGCATCGCCTTTATGCCAAATTTTCTAAATGTGAATTCTGGTTATCAGAAGTGACCTATCTGGGTCATGTAATATCTGGTAAAGGTATTGCTGTTAACCCTGAGCGAGTTCAAGCCGTCCTTGATTGGACTCCACCCGAATCGGTCAAGCAAGTTCGGAGTTTTCTAGGCTTAGCGAGCTATTGCCGTCGCTTTGTCGAGAACTTCTCCAAGGTTGCCAAACCTCTAACCGAACTCCTCAAGAAAGATAAGAAGTTCAAATGGACTCCACAATGGGAGCACAGTTTTCAGGAACTGAAAAGACGCCTGACCTCTGCTCCCGTGCTGGTACCGCCAGACTTCTCCAAGGACTTTGTTATCTACTGCGACGCCTCGCGACAAGGACTAGGTTGCATTCTTATGCAAGATCGACACGTAATTGCTTACGCTTCACGGCAATTGCACCCACATGAGGAGAATTATCCTACTCATGATTTAGAACTTGCAGCCGTAGTCTATGCACTTAAGACCTGGCGACATTACCTTCTCGGTAATCGTTGCGAAATATTTACCGATCACCAAAGTCTGAAGTACATCTTCACCCAACCGGATCTGAATCTCAGGCAAAGACGTTGGGTTGAATTGATCACAGACTTCGACTTAGGGATAACCTATACCCCAGGGAAAGCCAACGTCATGGCTGATGCGCTAAGTCGTAAATCTTATTGTAACAACCTGATGTTACAACAAAGTCAACCGCTTCTCCATGAGGAATTTCGAAAGCTTAACCTTCACATTGTTCCTCAAGGTTTTCTCTCCACCTTGGTGGCAAAACCTACCCTTACAGATCAAATTATCAAAGCACAGAAGGTAGATCCGGGAATCTCCCGCATCAAGAGAAACATTCAGAAGGGAATTGCGAATTGCTCCTCCGTTAATGATCAAGGAGTCGTATACTTCGGGGATCGACTAGTGGTTCCCAAGGTGCGCAACCTGAGGCGATTGATCCTTAAGGAAGCTCATGAATCTCCTCTCACCATTCATCCCGGTAGCACAAAAATGTATCAGGACCTACGCCAGAGGTTCTGGTGGACTAGGATGAAGAGAGAAATTGCTCAGTATATTGCAAATTGCGACGTCTGTCGTCGTGTAAAAGCAGAGCATCAACGGCCTGCTGGCACCCTTCAACCCTTAGCTATTCCTGAATGGAAATGGGATAAAATTGGTATGGATTTCATTACCGGTTTTCCCAGAACCAAAAGAGGGAATAATGCTATTTTCGTCGTGGTCGATCGTCTTTCCAAAGTAGCTCATTTCTTACCTGTTCGTGAGAGTATAACCGCTAGCCAACTGGCAGACTTATACATCTCCCGAATAGTGTCCCTCCATGGTGTTCCTTTGGAAATCAATTCGGATCGAGGAAGTCTTTTCACCTCT
>NW_025261853.1:0-1642 GCF_018294505.1 Triticum aestivum
ACAGCAACTTCAAGCTGATCAAGATCTGCTAGCTGACAGATGGACTGAAGTCCTCGCGGCCGAGGAATATAAACTCGAACGCCCCTCCAAGAGTTACCCAAAATGCAGGTTGCTACCCCGACTAGAGGAAGAGGCGTATGACGCGGCTGATCGGCCACCTCGTGGCCGCGATAGAGAGGCATTCCAGCCAAAAGCTCAGCCTGCACCCCCACGCCATTCAAATAAATAGGCATGGAGAAATACGCCATACCTGCGAGACATATTGGAGGATAAAGAAAAACATGCAAGATCGATCTACGGATCACGAGGGCGCGCCACTATGCGAGACGATAAACATCACGCCGGATACAGTAAAAGTAAATCCGGCCGGGCCGAACACAGTGGGCAAGACTCATTGGAGCTGCGTCGCGATATAGCCCAGTACAGAGGTGCCGCACACCCCTTATGCTTCATAAATGAAGTAATGGATCATCAAATCCTAGAGGGTTTCAAACCCGTAAACATAGAATCATATGATGGCACAACAGATCCTGCGGTATGGATCAAGGATTTCCTCCTGCACATCCACATGGCCCGCAGTGATGACCTACACGCAATCAAATACCTCCCACTCAAACTTAAAGGACCAGCTCGGCATTGGCTCAACAGCTTGCCAGCATAGTCCATTGGCTGTTGGGAAGATCTGGAAGCCGCATTCCTTGACAACTTTCAAGGCACTTATGTACGACCACCAGATGCCGATGACCTGAGCCATATAATTCAGCAGCCAGAGGAATCGACCAGGCAATTATGGACATGGTTCCTAACAAAGAAATGTCAAATCATCGACTGTCCGGATGCAGAGGCCCTAGCAGCTTTTAAACACAACATCCACGACGAGTGGCTAGCCTGGCACCTTGGTCAGGAAAAGCCGAAATCTATGGCAGCCCTCACGACACTCATGACCCGCTTTTGTGCGGGAGAAGGCAGTTGGCTGGCTCGCAGTAATAACATATCAAAGAACTGTGGTACTTCAGATACCAAGGACGGCAACGGCAAGTCACGTCGCAACAAACATAAGCGCCGCATTAACAGCGACAATACCGAGGATACGGCAGTCAATGCTGGATTCAAAGGCTCTAAACCCGGTCAGCGGAAAAAGCCATTTAAAATAAGCACTCCGGGCCCGTCCAGTTTGGACCGCATACTCGATCGCTCGTGTCAAATACATGGCACCCCCGACAAGCCAGCCAACCACACCAATAGGGATTGTTGGGTACTCAAGCAGGCCGGCAAATTAATTGCCGAAAACAAAGATAAGGGGCCACATAGCGATGACGAGGAGGAGCCCCGGCAGCCGAATACCGGAGGACAGAAGAGGCTCCCCCCACAAGTGCGGACGGTGAACATGATATACGCAACCCACATCCCCAAGAGGGAGCGGAAGCGTGCGCTCCGAGACGTATATGCGTTGGAGCCCGTCGCCCCAAAGTTCAATCCATGGTCCTCCTCTCCGGTCACCTTCGATCGCAGGGACCACCCCACTAGTATCCGTCATGGCGGATTCGCCGCACTGGTCCTAGACCCAATCATTGACGGATTTCACCTCACTGGAGTCCTTATGGATGGCGGCAGCAGCCTGAACCTGCTTTACCAGGACATA
>NW_025261854.1:0-1642 GCF_018294505.1 Triticum aestivum
ACAGCAACTTCAAGCTGATCAAGATCTGCTAGCTGACAGATGGACTGAAGTCCTCGCGGCCGAGGAATATAAACTCGAACGCCCCTCCAAGAGTTACCCAAAATGCAGGTTGCTACCCCGACTAGAGGAAGAGGCGTATGACGCGGCTGATCGGCCACCTCGTGGCCGCGATAGAGAGGCATTCCAGCCAAAAGCTCAGCCTGCACCCCCACGCCATTCAAATAAATAGGCATGGAGAAATACGCCATACCTGCGAGACATATTGGAGGATAAAGAAAAACATGCAAGATCGATCTACGGATCACGAGGGCGCGCCACTATGCGAGACGATAAACATCACGCCGGATACAGTAAAAGTAAATCCGGCCGGGCCGAACACAGTGGGCAAGACTCATTGGAGCTGCGTCGCGATATAGCCCAGTACAGAGGTGCCGCACACCCCTTATGCTTCATAAATGAAGTAATGGATCATCAAATCCTAGAGGGTTTCAAACCCGTAAACATAGAATCATATGATGGCACAACAGATCCTGCGGTATGGATCAAGGATTTCCTCCTGCACATCCACATGGCCCGCAGTGATGACCTACACGCAATCAAATACCTCCCACTCAAACTTAAAGGACCAGCTCGGCATTGGCTCAACAGCTTGCCAGCATAGTCCATTGGCTGTTGGGAAGATCTGGAAGCCGCATTCCTTGACAACTTTCAAGGCACTTATGTACGACCACCAGATGCCGATGACCTGAGCCATATAATTCAGCAGCCAGAGGAATCGACCAGGCAATTATGGACATGGTTCCTAACAAAGAAATGTCAAATCATCAACTGTCCGGATGCAAAGGCCCTAGCAGCTTTTAAACACAACATCCACGACGAGTGGCTAGCCTGGCACCTTGGTCAGGAAAAGCCGAAATCTATGGCAGCCCTCACGACACTCATGACCCGCTTTTGTGCGGGAGAAGGCAGTTGGCTGGCTCGCAGTAATAACATATCAAAGAACTGTGGTACTTCAGATACCAAGGACGGCAACGGCAAGTCACGTCGCAACAAACATAAGCGCCGCATTAACAGCGACAATACCGAGGATACGGCAGTCAATGCTGGATTCAAAGGCTCTAAACCCGGTCAGCGGAAAAAGCCATTTAAAATAAGCACTCCGGGCCCGTCCAGTTTGGACCGCATACTCGATCGCTCGTGTCAAATACATGGCACCCCCGACAAGCCAGCCAACCACACCAATAGGGATTGTTGGGTACTCAAGCAGGCCGGCAAATTAATTGCCGAAAACAAAGATAAGGGGCCACATAGCGATGACGAGGAGGAGCCCCGGCAGCCGAATACCGGAGGACAGAAGAGGCTCCCCCCACAAGTGCGGACGGTGAACATGATATACGCAACCCACATCCCCAAGAGGGAGCGGAAGCGTGCGCTCCGAGACGTATATGCGTTGGAGCCCGTCGCCCCAAAGTTCAATCCATGGTCCTCCTCTCCGGTCACCTTCGATCGCAGGGACCACCCCACTAGTATCCGTCATGGCGGATTCGCCGCACTGGTCCTAGACCCAATCATTGACGGATTTCACCTCACTGGAGTCCTTATGGATGGCGGCAGCAGCCTGAACCTGCTTTACCAGGACATA
>NW_025261855.1:0-1642 GCF_018294505.1 Triticum aestivum
TCTCTTCACCTGTATAGTTTGTCTGTTCATCCGCGGGAACATGTCTTATGGAAAATAACAAATGACAAGTGATATAAAATATGAACAGAAAGAGAGGGGAGCTTAGGAGATTATGACAAAAGAAAGGGGGTTTTGTTCTCTACTTCTATTATTCCGTTGTAATGCTTGTTGTTCATACACATACACCAGAGTAGAATCTTGATTTTCTGTCAGAGGCAATCAGTGTCAAATGGATAAAAGGACAACCTTTCCACGATGAAAACGAAAGCCCTTATTGTTTTCATGTTAAAAGTAAAAGGACAACCTTGTCTCTTTTGCTTCATATATATAGCATCAATACAGGGTCACCATTTTTCATATATGTTGATGCAAATTGTTTACTTTTCAAGCCCAGTTAACCCAACCAATGCATATGCTATAGTATAGACCTCTGTTGTGGAACCTGAACAATTTTCTTTATTTCTTTCAGCCCAACACACCCATGAGATCACCTGATGATGATGACAGCAGCAACACGCAAGGGTCTCTTACAGTTTGTGTCGAGGACGAGCATGTGTGACACATGATCGACCGCGCTGCGAGGATCATAAGGAGATTGATCAGGTATATGTATGTTGGTAACTTGGAACCGATTAGGCGTCTTTCTTGTCTGCCATGACTCATTTTGGTGCAGTGGACTCTATCTATCACATGCTCGCAGTAAGATCGAACCCTAAGAAAATTTTCTCCTAATTGTTTTTGCCATGCTTCCGTAAAGACATATCAATTAGTATTAGCGTTGAGCTGCTAGCTACTAGTTTGTATTGCACTGCCTTTTGCAGTCACTACTTGGCTAGTTGCATTATGAAATACTCAGGTGTTAGTTTTCCAAGTTATCCTGGTTCAAGTGTGGGTGTGACGGCGGTGGGCAAAACGAGCATGTAGAAAGATACCAAAACAGCGTTAGGGTAAGAAATCGTTGCTGAAGACTTGAAATACACGTGACTGTACATGTTGTGGTCAAATATCCCCTTAATCTGGATTCCATTTTCTTCACATGCATAGTTTAATTGTCCATTCATTGGCAGGTACATGCCTTGTTAACAATAACAAGTGATATAAAATATAAATAGAAAGAGAGGGGAGCTTACGAGAGTATGAGAAAAGAAATTGGGTTCTGTTCTCTACTTCTGTTATTCTCGTAATGCTTGTTTTTCATACTCATACAACTGAGGATAACCTTGATTTTCTGTCAGAAGTAATCAACATCAAATGAGAAAAAAGGACAACCTTTCAATGCAAAAAATCAAAGTCCTTATTTTTAGTCATGTTAATAAAAGCAGAGATGCCCCCCCCCCCCTACTGTCTCTAGTGTTCTTTAAGCTTCAGAAAAATATGAAGCAGTTGCTGGCTGGTATATCTTTAGAAAAGAAATATTGAGGGTTTTGTTATTCTCAAGAAGTCAAGAGAGAAGTGGATGAAACCGTGTGGTTACCTATAACCTGTTATTCTAATTTTCATGTGCAAATGTGTGCGTAGTTTCATGCGTCCGGTTAAGCCCCTTGTCCCATTTTGCTTTATATATATATACACCGCCTCTATTAATCTGATTTTCATGTTCAAACCGTGGGGTCTCTGCTATGCCTTCATATAGACATGATTT
>NW_025261856.1:0-1642 GCF_018294505.1 Triticum aestivum
GAGGGAAGCTCTGGTTTGCAAGAAGCTTACACCAAAGCTTGTCCCAATTCGGCCAAAAAAATTACCGTAGCATGTTGGTGCCATCTCATGACACCATGCCAAGTTTCATGATTTTCAGGCATGTTTTTGATTTACAGGAATTAAACAACCAAGTTTCTCAATCTTTCCGGGCGAGCCACGATGCCCAGATGTTTGAATTTCATTCTCATCTCTTGCATAGGACCTAGAAATTCACCCAAGGACACAAATGTGATTTTTCAAACAACTTTGGTGCACTGGAGCATATTCTTGTAGTTCAAATTTGAATTATGCACATTAAATGCCCAGAAACTCAATTAATGCATAAAAATGCCAAACGGACCCAGAATAATTCAAAATTTTAGCACGATACCTCTATTTGGTCTAATCTGCCTGTGTAAAAAAATTAAGGCGGGAGAAGGCAATATACGTATCTAGTTTCGCACACGTAGGTGACACGTTCCGTGTCAGAATCACGAGTCTTCTTGAGGGAAGCTCCGGATTGCAAGAAGCTTACACCAAAGCTTGTCCCAATTCGGCCAAAAAAAATTACCGTAGCATGTTGGTGCCATGTCATGACACCATGCCAAGTTTCATGATTTTCAGGCGTGTTTTTGATTTACAGGAATTAAACAACCAAGTTTCTCAATCTTTCCGGGCGAGCCACGACGCCCAGATGTTTGAATTTCATTCCCATCTCTTGCATAGGACCTATAAATTCACCCAAGGACACACATGTGATTTTTCAAACAACTTTGGTGCACTGGAGCATATTCTTGTAGTTCAAATTTGAATTATGCACATTAAATGCCTAGAAATTCAATTAATGCATAAAAATGCCAAACGGACCCAGAATAATTCATAATTTTAGCACGATACCTCTATTTGATCTAATCTGCCTGTGTAAAAAAATTAAGGCGGGAGAAGGCAATATACGTATCTAGTTTCGCACACGGAGGTGACACGTTCCCTCTCGGAACCACGAGTCTTCTTGAGGGAAGCTCTGGTTTGCAAGAAGCTTACACCAAAGCTTGTCCCAATTCGGCCAAAAAAATTACCGTAGCATGTTGGTGCCATCTCATGACACCATGCCAAGTTTCATGATTTTCAGGCATGTTTTGATTTACAGGAATTAAACAACCAAGTTTCTCAATCTTTCCGGGCGAGCCACGACGCCCAGATGTTTGAATTTCATTCCCATCTCTTGCATGGGACCTATAAATTCACCCAAGGACACACATGTAATTTTTCAAACAACTATGGTGCACTAGAGCATGTGCTTGTAGTTCAAATTCGAATTATGCACATTAAATGCCCAGAAACTGAATTAATGCATAAAAATGCCAAACGAACCCAGATTAATTCAAAAATTTAGCACGATTCCTCTATTTGATCTAATCTGCCTGTGTAAAAAAATTAAGGCGGGAGAAGGCAATATACGTATCTAGTTTCGCACACGGAGGTGACACGTTCCCTCTCGGAACCACGAGTCTTCTGGAGGGAAGCTCTGGTTTGCAAGAAGCTTACACCAAAGCTTGTCCCAATTCGGCCAAAAAAATTACCGTAGCATGTTGGTGCCATCTCATGACACCATGCCAAGTTTCATGATTTTCAGGCATGTTTT
>NW_025261857.1:0-1642 GCF_018294505.1 Triticum aestivum
GAACGTAAGAATCTATCACACCCGATCATCACGTGGTGCTTCGAAACGACGAACCTTCGCAACGGTGCACAGTTAGGGTGAACACTTTCTTGAAATTATTATAAGGGATCATCCTACCTGCTACCGTCGTTCTAAGCAAATAAGATGCAGAAACATGATAAACATCACATGCAATCAAATAGTGACATGATATGGCCAATATCATCATGCTCCTTTGATCTCCATCTTCGGGGCACCATGATCATCTTTGTCACCGGCATGACACCATGATCTCCATCATCATGATCTCCATCATTGTGTCTTCATGAAGTCGTCACGCCAACGATTACTTCTACTTCTATGGCCAACTCGTTTAGCAACAAAGTAAAGTAATTTACATGGCGTTATTCAATGACTCGCAGGTCATGCAAAATAATAAAGACAACTCCTATGGCTCCTGCCGGTTGTCATACTCATCGACATGCAAGTCGTGATTCCTATTACAAGAATATGATCAATCTCATACATCACATATATCATTCATCACATCTTCTGGCCATATCATATCACATAGCACTTGCTGCAAAAAACAAGTTAGACGTCCTCTAATTGTTGTTGCAAGTTTTTACGTGGTTTGTAGGTTTCTAGAAAGAACGTTTCTTACCTACGTATGACCACAACGTGATTTGCCAATTTCTATTTACCCTTCATAAGGACCCTTTTCATCGAATCCGTTCCGACTAAAGTAGGAGAGACAGACACCCGCTAGCCACCTTATGCATCTAGTGCATGTCAGTCGGTGGAACCTGTCTCACGTAAGAGTACGTGTAAGGTCGGTCCGGGCCGCTTCATCCTACAATGCCGCCGAAACAAGAAAAGACTAGTAGCGGCAAGAAGAATTGGCAAACTCAACGCCCACAACTACTTTGTGTTCTACTCGTGCATAGTAACTACGCATAGACCTGGCTCATGATGCCACTGTTGGGAATCGTAGCATAATTTAAAAATTTCCTACGCTCACCAAGATGCATCTATAGAGTCTACTAGCAATGAGGGGAAAGGAGTGCATCTACATACCCTTGTAGATCGCGAGCGGAAGCGTTCCAATGAACGTGGATGACGGAGTCGTACTCGCCGTGATCCAAATCACCGATGATCGAGTGCCGAACGGACGGCACCTCCGCGTTCAACACACGTACGGTGCAGCGACGTCTCCTCCTTCTTGATCCAGCAAGGGGGAAGGAGAGGTTGATGGAGATCCAACAGCACGACGGCGTGGTGGTGGATGTAGCGGCTCTCCGGCAGGGCTTCGCAAGCTTCTGCGAGAGAGAGAGGTGTTGCAGGGGAGGAGGGAGGCGCCCAAGGCTTAGATGTTGCTGCCCTCCCTTCCCCCCACTATATATAGGGCCAAGGGAGAGGGGGGGCGCAGCCTTGCCCCTTCCTCCAAGGAAGGGTGCGGCCAGGGGGGAGTCCTTCCCCCCCAAGGCACCTCGGAGGTGCCTTCCCCCTTTAGGACTCTCCCTTTTTTTCTTATCTCTTGCGCATGGGCCTCTTGGGGCTGGTGCCCTTGGCCCATATAGGCCAAGGCGCACCCCTTACAGCCCATGTGCCCCCCCGGGGCTGGTGGACCCCCTTGGTGGACCCCCGGACCCCTTTCGGCACT
>NW_025261858.1:0-1642 GCF_018294505.1 Triticum aestivum
GAAAGAATTGAAAGAGGATTGAATGAAAAGAATTTAGAATGATTGAATGGAGTTGTTGAGAAAATCAACAACGAAAGAAAAAGCTTGATGTGGGCTTATGGATAACATCTCAAAATTATGAGGTGATCTCCGACCACAAACGGAAAAGATTAAATAGCTGAGGAGAACGAAGAAATGCAAAACTCCACTTCAAAAGGACATGGAGAAATTAATTGCACTTCGAGATGCAAGAAGAAAAGATACTTGAACTCCACCAACAAAATCTTGATGAACACTTGAAGAAAGAAATAAATCATGAAGAACCACCATGAAGAACTCCGGTAACAAAAATATGATGAGATAGAATGAAGGATATGAGAATAAGATGAGCCTTGCGATGATTTAGATGGGGGTTCCGATGAAATGGCCGAGGAAATTTGAACTCCAGAAAAGAAATGATGGAGAAAACTTGGAACTAGAATTTATTCATCAAGAACAAACTCCGAAGGAAGGGATTACTCACTTGAATGAAATAAGAATAAGATTTATTGTATGCTTATCCTTCATCAAATTAAATTGATGACCAAATGGATTTTGCATACTACTTATTCTTCTTGAAAAGGATTAAGGGGAAATATGGCGCAAAACTTGAGAAGGTCTTCATGAACCACCGGTAGGATTCGAAAGAACGGATGGATTAATATGATGACAAAGGAAAAAGAATCTGAATGAGCCACCGTTGGAAATGAAAAGGAACGAACAAAAGAGAAGGAATCGCCGGGAAGAATGAGAAGAACCAATAAGCAAGAGGGGATTTGGATGCAAAAGAACAAGAGATCATGAGCTGATTAAAGAACACTTGAACGAAGCACCGAGATAATTAGAGGACGATAGCTGGAATGATGGCCTCCGATGAAAAGAAATGGAAAAACAACTCCTGACATACTCCGGATGGTTAAGAAAATAATATCTGACAACCTGAAATAAATTGAGAGGATGGCATGAAGCTAGAATCACAAATATTTGAGAGAACGGAAAAGATTTAGAGGAAAAACTCTTCTTCGATCTTCAATTGACGACGAGAACCACCACCAAAATTACTGAGATACTCCGGGAGAATGAAAAACAAACGGATTGAGCCAACAATGAAAATGATTTGAAATCGATCTTGAAAGGCATGTGACTGATGGAATCCATTCTTACGTCACACTTGAAAAGAATTGAGAATAACTCCGGGGAAATTAGAAGAGTCAGGTAAGATCCTGGGAAAAGACCTGTGGGTTAGGGCCCACTGAAGAGATAACACCGTTGAAAAGGATTGTTGAAAAGATAGGTGATGCACCGGAACAATTGAAATATTTGAATGAGGTGACAACCTTGAATTAAATGGAACACAGACGAATCTCCTGAGATGTCTTGAGCACTCCAGAAGGATAAATTGGCGAGAGGCGAACGAGCAAGGAGAACACTTGATCCGAGGGAAAAGAATGTAATCAACCCGAAAAATTGGAATTGAATCCACCGGAAAGAAAAAGAGATGAAGAATGTCAAACGAAAGAGAATTCACCGGTTGAACAATAGACGAAAGACTAAAGAGGCTCCACACGAATGAAATAGATGGTCTAGAAAGAGTCAGACTCCGGGAAGAAAAGGGTGGGAGGGC
>NW_025261859.1:0-1642 GCF_018294505.1 Triticum aestivum
GCTCACCAATCTTGCCGATAAAAACGTGTATGCCACCAAAGGGGACCCGGTACCCGTACTCGATCGAGCCGGCTTCGGGACCCCATCCTGCATCATCGATGTAGAGCTTGCCGCGACGACTCTTGGTCATCCGGCCCACAACATAGCCTTCAAGTCCTTTGAGCTTGCCCTCCAAGATCATCAAACCGTCGTGCGATAGCCCCACAGTGAGCACCAACTGTCGTGGATTTGTCACGGTAGATGTCCTTGTGAAAGGACTTAGTCGTGGAGCCATTGCTACGGGTTAACTTGAAGGGGTTAAAGCGGACACAAAGACACAAGGGTTTATACTAGTTCGGCCCCTTCGATGAAGGTAAAAGCCTACGTCTAGTTGTGATGGAATTGATGTGGTTTCGATGGCTAGGGAGCAAACAAGCTTTGCCTAGGCTCGAGTTGTTGTTGTCTGTCCTTGAACCGCCGTCGGGTCGTCCCCTTATATACACGGGTGACGCCCGTTGGTCCACAGAGTCCCACACCGGTTCATACTCGTATCCCGGTTGGTCTCTCTCTATTCCTAACTTACAATGCAAGTTTACATATCAAGCCGGTTTACGGCTATAGGTTCTAAACCGACTACAGGCCTTGGGCCTTTATCTGCTTAATCACCTTTAAACTACTAATGAAGCTAACCCGGCCCAGGTAGGCCGGTTCACGCCCAGTGGTAATATCCCCAACAGCCACCTCCATAATTTTTCATACATATCACTCTTGGTTCATTGCATATCCCGGTACACCGCCGGAGGCATTCACGTAGAATCATATTTTGTTCTAAGTATTGAGTTGTAAATCAATAGAAGTGTGATATCTTCATTATTAGAGCATTGTCCCAAGTGAGGAAAGGATGATGAAGACTATGATGCCCCCACAAGTCGGGATGAGACTTCGACCTTTATAAAAAAAGGCCAAAGAAGCCCATATAAAAAAGAGAGGCCAAAGAAGCCCACCAAATAAAAAAAGAGAAAAAAGGAATAAATAAAAAAATGAGAGAAAAGAGAGAAGGGACAATGCTACTATCTTTTTTTCCACACTTGTGCTTCAAAGTAGCACCATGATCTTCATGATAGAGAGCCTCCTATGTTGTCACTTTCATATACTAGTGGGAATTTTTCATTATAGAACTTTACTTGTATATTCCAATGATGGGCTTCACTACAAAAAAGGACACATCTGTGACATTTTGGGCCGAATGAATTTTTTTCTGTCATACCTATGACACTTCTATGACGATAATTGTGAAAAAACCCGGTATCATCATTGATGTTGTGGGCTCCTACTTCCATGACAAAAAATCATGACAGAAAATGGGCTTTTCATCCTGGGCGGGCCGGAGACGCAGCTGCATGGCATTCTTTGGGCCGTCCATGACAAAAAAAACCGTGGTAGAAGCGAGGGGGAGGAAAATTTCGGGGAGTTGCCGGTTACGGTGGGAGGTCGGGGGCCGAGCGATGCGTGTTTCTCTCGTACACATACGCGCGTGTGTGTGAGGCGTTGGCTCTAACTGAACCCGAGCAAGGCGTTGGGCTCTAACTGAACCCGAGCGATTGCACTACAGGCTACGCGTTACTGAACCCGAGCGATCGATCGATGGCTGTTAACTGAACCC
>NW_025261860.1:0-1642 GCF_018294505.1 Triticum aestivum
TTTTGCAGCTAAACGGAGCTGGCCCTGGCGTAATGGCGTCTGCCCACGGTGAGGTGACCGCACGGGCTCAACGGCGGCAGAGAGCGCGCTCCGCGCCCTGCGGTTCACGACGAGAGCGGCAGCGCATTCGGGGGAGTGGACGGCCACGCGGCGGGCTCCGGTGGTTTGGGCGGCGCTGGGTGGAGTCGTCGGCGCCGTGTCTCCCGCTGGCGTCCGCAAAGCCGCCGCCGGCGTCGGTCACGGGGCGGCGCACCTCCTGCTGCCCGTCGCCGACGCCCGCAAGGTGCCAGGCGCTCGTGCGGTGCAGGAACAAGTGGGCGAGGACGAGGAGCAAGGCGACGCGGCGGTACTGGCGAGATCGATGCCCGTTTCTGAAGAAAACGACAGCAAGCACTGAACTGAAACTCTGAAGTTACTGAAACTTGACAGTGACCATGCATTGCAGGTGTTCGACAGTAGGTTTTGGTAAAGAGGTAAATTTTGCTGGAGCTTTAACTTGGTGAGATGACCACTCAAAGCACCCAGGGGCTGCATGAATTTATTTGGAATTTTTGGAGAAGGTTTTGAATGAATTTCACCAAATTTGCCAAATCTGGTCCAAACTTGCAGCTGATGTAGTTTGAAAATTTTGAACTGGAGACCAGTGGATCTTCATGGTTCTAGGTTGAGGGTTCAAAGTACTAGGAGGGGAAAGAAGTTTGGTGGTAAAAGTCCAAACAGAAAATGGAGTTCCTTTGTAAATCTCCAAGAGGTAGAATAGAAGGCAGAACATATTTGAATAGAATTTGAATGGAAAATAAATACATGGGGAGGTTCAACTTGCTGGATTTGATGTAAATCATGATCCAGAGGTGAGGGAGTGTTTAGGAGAGAGGATTTGCACTTATGCCATGGCAAGAAGGAATAGTTGAAAGTGGCAAAGTACCTTCCAAAAGCCATAGTGCAAATTCAGAAAAAGGTTTTCAAAAGTTCTTTTCCCAAATGAAAAAAAACATTTTGTCTTGAGTCCAAATGAAGAGCAAGAACTCCCAAGGTCAAAGGCAGATCTTGGGTGAATCCAAATAAAATTTTTGCCATAAAGAAAATATATGAGAGGGAGAGTTCTCTTGAAGAAAATTTTTTAAATCACTCCCCTCAAGTAAAATAAAATCTTTTCAAAAAAAATCCAAATAAAAACTTGGGTGCCACAACACCTACCCCCTTAGGAAAAATCTCGTCCTCGAGATTTCTGCTGATCCTCAAATAGATATGGATACTCTACTCGAAGGAAATCCTCCCTTTCCCATGTAGCTTCATCCTCAGTGTGGTTGCTCCACTGAACCCTGAAAAACTTTGTCGTTTTCTGACGGGTCCTCCGTTCAGACTCTTCTAAAATCTTTACTGGCCTTTCTCTGTAGGTGAGATCTGGTTGTATATCAGTGTCCTCATGAGGTACATGTATTTCTGGGTTGCTTACACATTTCCTCAACTGCGAGACGTGGAATACGTCATGGACGTCTGACAGCTCCTTGGGTAGGTCTAGCTGGTAGGCTACCGTGCCTCTTCGTGCCTTCACACAAAATGGTCCAATAAATCTTGGGGCTAGTTTCCCCTTTATTTTGAACCGTTGCAGACCCCTCATAGGAGATACTCGGAGGTATAC
>NW_025261861.1:0-1642 GCF_018294505.1 Triticum aestivum
GATGAATTGTGAGAGGAGATTCATGCGCCTCCTTAAGAATCAATTGTCGAAGATGTTGCTTCTTGGGAACCACCAAGCGATTCTCAAAGAAAACAACACCACGATCATCCATAGAGAAACTACCAGCAATACCCTTGGCAATGTTTCTCTTGATCCGAGTAATCCCCGAATCATGCTTCTGGGCTTCTATGATAAGATCCACAAGGGTAGGTTTCGCCACCAAGGTGGAAAGAAAACCGCGAGGAGCTATGTGAAGATTAAGCTTACAGAATTCCTCATGGAGAAGTGGTTGGCCTTGCTGCAACATGAGATTATTGCAATAAGATTTACGGCTTAGAGCATCAGCCATGACATTGGCTTTGCCTGGGGTGTAGGTAATCCCTAGATCATAATCTGTGATTAACTCTAACCAACGTCTTTGCCTAAGGTTCAAATCTGGTTGGGTGAAGATATACTTGAGACTCTGGTGATCGGTGTAGATCTCGCAACGTTTACCAAGGAGGTAATGTCGCCAGGTCTTGAGTGCATAGACTACGGCTGCAAGCTCTAGATCATGTGTAGGATAATTCTCCTCATGTGGATGCAACTGTCGAGATGCATAGGCAATCACATGACGATCCTGCATAAGAATGCAACCTAGTCCTTGTCGTGAGGCGTCGCAGTAGATAATAAAGTCTTTAGTGAAATCCGGTGGCACAAGTATGGGAGCAGAAGTCAGGCGTCTTTTCAGTTCCTGAAAACTGTACTCACACTGTGGGGACCACTCAAACTTTTTATCTTTCTTAAGAAGTTCCGTGAGGGGTTTGGCTACTTTGGAGAAGTTTTCAACAAAGCGGCGACAATAGCTGGCTAGACCAAGGAAACTCCTAACTTGTTTCACGGTCTCAGGTGGAGTCCAATCGAGAACGGCTTGAACTCTCTCGGGATTGACAGCAATGCCCTTACCAGAGATTACGTGGCCTAGGTAGGTCACTTCTGGCAACCAAAATTCACACTTGGAGAACTTGGCATAAAGGCGGTGTTCTCTGAGTTTTTCTAAAACAAGTCTAAGATGTTCGGCATGCTCTTCCTCGTTCTTCGAGTAAATAAGAATATCATCGAGGTAAACCACGACGAACTTATCTAAGTACTCCATGAAGATCGAGTTCATCAAGCGGGAGAATGTAGCTGGGGCGTTGGTTAGACCAAAGGACATGACCGTGTACTCGTACTGGCCATAACGAGTGACAAAAGCTGTCTTGGGAATGTCCCCGTTTCTGATCTTGATTTGATGGTAGCCTAATCTTAAATCCATCTTGGAGAAGACTGAGGATCCAGCGAGCTGATCATACAGGTCGTTGATCCTGGGGAGCGGATACTTGTTCTTTATCGTGACCAAATTAACGGGACGATAATCAACGACCATCCGGTCCGTACCGTCTTTCTTCTTGACAAAGAGGACGGGGCAAGCCCAAGGAGAAGAACTAGGACGGATGAAACCCTTTTGCAAGGACTCATCGAGTTGTTTCTTAAGCTCGGCTAGTTCTAAGGGTGCCATCTTGTAGGGTCTCCGGGAGATTGGAGCTGTTCCTGGGATAAGATCTATGACGAACTCTACATCTCTGTCAGGCGGAACACCTGGCAGTTCCTCTGGAAAGACATC
>NW_025261862.1:0-1642 GCF_018294505.1 Triticum aestivum
ACCGATTGGTGAGAAGCTCTTCATAGGAGGAGACCTCAATGGCCACGTGGGTACATCTAACACAGGTTTTGAAGGGGCGCATGGGGGCTTTGGCTATGGCATCAGGAATCAAGAAGGAGAAGATGTCTTAAGCTTTGCTCTAGCCTACAACATGATTGTAGCTAACACCCTCTTTAGAAAGAGAGAATCACATCTGGTGACTTTTAGTAGTGGCCAACACTCTAGCCAGATTGATTTCATCCTCTCGAGAAGAGAAGATAGGCGTGCATGCCTAGACTGTAAGGTGATACCTGGGGAGAGTGTTGTACCCCAGCATAAGCTGGTGGTTGCTGACTTCCGCTTTCGGATTCGTGTCCAGCGGGATAAGCGTGCCAAGGTCGCTAGAACGAAGTGGTGGAAGCTCAAGGGGGAGGTAGCTCAGGTGTTCAAGGAGAGGGTATTTAAGGAGGGCCCTTGGGAGGAAGGAGGGGATGCGGACAATGTGTGGATGAAGATGGCGACTTGCATTCATAAGGTGGCCTCGGAGGAGTTTGGAGTGTCCAGGGGAAGGAGAAGCAAACATAACGATACCTGGTGGTGGAATGATGATGTCCAGAAGGCGCTTAAAGAGAAGAAAGATTGCTTCAGACGCCTATACCTGGATAGGAGTGCAGACAACATAGAGAAGTACAAGATGGCGAAGAAGGCCGCAAAGCGAGCTGTTGGTGAAGCAAGGGGTCGGGCATATGAGGACCTCTACCAACGGTTAGGCACGAAGGAAGGTGAAAGGGACATCTATAAGATGGCTAAGATCCGGGAGAGGAAGACGAGAGATATTGGCCAAGTCAAATGCATCAAGGACGGAGCAGGCCAACTCTTGGTGAAGGACGAAGAGATTAAGCATAGATGGCGGGAGTACTTCGACAAGCTGTTCAATGGGGAGAATGAGAGTTCTACCATTGAACTGAATGACTCCTTTGATGAGACCAGCATGCGTTTTGTGCGGCGCATCCAGGAGTCTGAGGTGAAGGAGGCTTTAAAAAGGATGAAAGGAGGCAAGGCGATGGGCCCTGATTGTATCCCCATTGAGGTGTGGAAAGGTCTCGGGGACGTAGCGATAGTATGGCTAACCAAGCTTTTCAACCTCATTTTTTGGGCAAACAAGATGCCAGAAGAATGGAGACGGAGTATATTAGTACCGATCTTCAAGAACAAGGGGGATGTTCAGAGTTGTACTAATTACCGTGGAATTAAGCTGATGAGCCATACAATGAAGCTATGGGAGAGAGTCATTGAGCACCGCTTAAGAAGAATGACAAGCGTGACCAAAAATCAGTTTGGTTTCATGCCTGGGAGGTCGACCATGGAAGCCATTTTCTTGGTACGACAACTTATGGAGAGATATAGGGAGCATAAGAAGGACTTGCATATGGTGTTCATTGACTTGGAGAAGGCCTATGATAAGATACCGCGGAATGTCATGTGGTGGGCCTTGGAGAAACACAAAGTCCCAGCAAAGTACATTACCCTCATCAAGGACATGTACAATAATGTTGTGACAAGTGTTCGAACAAGTGATGTCGACACCGATGACTTCCCGATTAAGATAGGACTGCATCAGGGGTCAGCTTTGAGCCCTTATCTTTTTGCATTGGTGATGGAT
>NW_025261863.1:0-1642 GCF_018294505.1 Triticum aestivum
AGTAGGCCGAGGAAGGGTGCGGATGGCCGGCACGTGGCCCTGGAGCCATGGATGGCCGGCACGCACGGCTCTGCCTCTCCCCTGCGAGAGGTAGGGGAAAAGGCCGGCCCGCTGGGCTGGGCCTGGTACAGTGTTAGTACTGGGCTTATGTGAAAAGGGGGGATTTCTCCTTTCCTTCTTCTTGTTTGTTTGTTTTCCTTCCCTTTTATTTATGACTTTCTGTTTTATTTTAGACACATTTTACTTTAGTTTTATAATATATAAATTTAGTTCCGAAAATAATGTTACTACTTATTCTACTGCCATAATAACCTGGGCTCACAGATAAATTAGTTTAATATTTTATATATTATAAAAAGCATTTAATTATTAGTTTTAGATGTTGTTCTGCTCATTTTAGAGCAATTACACACTTTATAAAAGTGTGGTTTATCCACCATAATTACCTGTGCATTATTTGGCTCACTCCAAACATTTTAGTTTTAATATTTAAAGACTTTTATTGTTTGCTTGGTTTTGAATTTGAATTCAAACCGGTTTCGAATTAACGCGAGATTAGGAACAGTAACCATGGTGACGTGGCCTCACTAACAGAGGTTTACTGTAGCTTAATTATCCGGGCATCACAGGCGCCCTTGACAGAGTAGTGCCGCGAGATCTTGGCGTCCATGATGCAGCGCAGGCGACGGCTGCTGGCGAGGTAGGGCCGGGTCCACTCCACAAGCTTGATGGTCTACTCGGCATGCGGTCCTGCTGGGGACGTGCTCCATGGCCCAGCGGCCCGTTAGGAGCTCCAACAGGACCACTCCGAACCTGTACACGTTGCTCTTCACCGTTAGGTGGCCCGTCTGCACATAATCGGGTGCCGTGTAGCCGTGGGTGCCCATAACGCGGGTGCTCATGTGCATCTCCTCCCCCTCTGGGCCCATCTTGGCCAGTATGAAATCTAACAGCTTTGCCGTGAAATCCTATTTGACAAGGTGAATCGGTGCCTCCAGGAAGATAATCATCATTGTGGGGACGTATGATCCACAACGAAGCCTCCAGGAAGGGAATCGGCGCTGAGGGCGTCGACTTTGGTGCGGCCGCTGCGCCGGCCAAGAGTTTCCCCCGGATCCATGCCCATCCAGGCAGCATTGGCGTCGACCGCAGTCGCTACCGTAGCCAGCATGAACCGGAGTAGATCGAGTCGGAGACGACGCTTCCCATGGAACTCCGGTCAGCCATCGAGGGGCCGCCATAGCGCCGCCGCCTCCACATCCCCCACACAGCCATGGAAGGCACCCCACCTGCACCCGCGGGTGCGGCCCGCCAGGTGATACGTCTCCAACGTATCTATAATTTTTGATTGCTCCATGCTACTTTATCTACTGTTTTAGGCAATATTGGGCTTTATTATCCACTTTTATATTATTTTTGGGACTAACCTATTAACCGGAGGCCCAGCCCAGATTTGTTGTTTTATGACTATTTAAGTGTTTCGAGGAAAAGGAATATCAGACGGAGTCAAAACGGAACGAAATCAACTGGAGAAGTTATTTTTGGAAGGAAAGCCACCGGATTGACTTGGACTCTATGTCAGAAAATACGGGAGCTGGCCACGAGGGTGGGGTGCGCCCCCCCTGGGCGCGCCCCCTGCCTC
>NW_025261864.1:0-1642 GCF_018294505.1 Triticum aestivum
GAAGGGAGGCTCTCACATGAATCCGGCCCAGGTACATGCTCATGGTCACCTAAACATAAATAAGTAAATAAATAAATAAAGCTAAATGCTCATGCACCAGTTCTTTGGGAAAATAGGTAGCCCAGTATTTCTTTTTGAAGTATACCCAAGCTAGGCCTATTTGTTTTCTCCGAATTACTGGGCTGCAAATCTTTCAAGACGAGGAGGGATGCATTCCATCCTGGCCAAAGAGTATGGTCAATGTCTGTTAAAAGTAATATGAAAAGGGGTTGAAAATTCCAAAAAAATAGCAAATGGGATATTAGTTTCATTTTTTGTTTTTGTTCTTCACTGATATCTTATACGTATTTCATTGGATTTAACATGACATAGTACTAATTTATTTTTAATTTTTTTTTTTAGTATGGCTATTAATTTTTGGATTAAGAATATTTCGTCCCCAGCAAAAAATTACGAATTCTCAAAAATTCCCACATATTTAGTTAATTTTTTGACCCTGGTACTGACCAGAAAATGGCCAGCAATTCTAAAAATGGAAAACAGGTTGCAATAAATTCCATATGAATTAGAAAATGAGTAAAAGTTATAAAAATAATAGCAAATGGGTTGTACACGCCACAGATTTCGAGGCTGACTTGTTTACGCAAGGCTTTGCCAGTGAACACACGATTCTAGCAGCAGTGACTGTTGGATGTCCATCCAACGGCCGACGTGCTTCTTCAATCTCTGATCTTCCTGCTCCATCCGCCTAAACTAGCGCCGGCGGGACTGCCTGCTCCCTCCTCTTGTGGCCCGCTATGATGCTGTGCAGGCTTCCCTGGCCCACCCTACTCCCTACGCTGGCCTGGCCGCACGCAATCAACTGCCTCCTTATTACGCGAAAAAATGATTCCTCCCACTGACATCTGGGGCGCACTGGTTGGGAGGCTGACCTGTGGGCCTACTAAGTTGACGCGTACGTGGGGCTTGTCAACTTAGTCAACAAACGATTCTAGCAACAGTAACCGTTGGATTTGAATCAAACGGTCCTGCTGCTTCTTCAATCACTGCTCTTCTTGCACCAGCCGCCCAAACCAGCGCCGGGGAGACTACCTGCTCCTGCCTCCAGTGGCCGGCTGTGCTGCCGTTGAGGCCTCATCGCTCCTACTACTCCCACCGCTAGCCAGGCCCTGCGGCAACGGCAGCCTCACACCGCAGCCAAACCAGTGAACCCTCGTACTCCTCTCCGCGTGGGCATCCACTGCCGCGTCTTCCCCGGCTCTGCGTCGTCCCCTTCCTAGGCCTCGCCGTCGTCCACCACCTTGGTGCTCTCGGCGCAGCTTGGTCAATGTGGTCAACGACATTCCATCGGAAGAGTATTGTACGTGGAGAGGCTGACAGTTGGGTCCACGGCCACAGCCCAGTTTTTTTGTGATTTGCCAAGTAAGTCGCTTTTTCAGGCCTGTTGGGCTGCAAATCTTTCAAGACGAGGAGAGCTTTCATTCGGCTGGCCGAGAAAATGGCCCATCAGTAATGAGAAATGGGATGTACATTTTTAAAACACATCAAACCGGCAATTAGTTTCAAATATATTTTTTTTCATTTTGGGATTTTAAATTACATTAATTTTTATGCGTTGAGAATTTGTTGGATTTTATATTGA
>NW_025261865.1:0-1642 GCF_018294505.1 Triticum aestivum
AAAAATATTACTTTGCTTCCTATGACTCCTGATTCCATTTTGAAAGATGATATTAATAGAGCTAATAAAGCAAAACAGGAGACGAATAAGAGTGAAAATCAGATTGTGGCAAAAGAATTTGAGCAACAAATGAAGCCTAATAATAAACCATCTAGTGTTGCTTCTGAAATTAAATTGAAAAGTGCATGTTTATTTGCCACCAAATCTGATATTGATGAGCTAGATTTCAGCAAATCTGTTTGCTATGCTTTTGTGTGCAAAGAGGCATTATTTTCATTCGAGGACGTGCCTTCCTCTTTGCCTCCTGCTGTCACTAACATTTTGCAGGAGTTCGCCGACGTCTTTCCACAAGACGTGCCACCGGGATTACCGCCTATTCGAGGGATTGAGCATCAGATTGACTTAATTCCCGGTGCTTCACTGCCAAACCGTGCACCATACCGTACCAATCCAGAGGAGACGAAGGAGATTATGCGTCAAGTACAAGAGCTTCTCGACAAAGGTTATATACGTGAATCCCTTAGTCCTTGTGCTGTTCCTATTATTCTAGTGCCGAAAAAGGATGGTACATCACGTATGTGTGTTGATCATAGAGGCATTAATAATATTACTATTCGTTATCGTCATCCTATTCCTAGGCTAGATGATATGCTTGATGAATTGAGTGGCTCTACAATATTCTCCAAAGTTGATTTGCGTAGTGGATACCATCAAATTCGTATGAAATTGGGAGATGAATGGAAAACAGCATTCAAAACTAAGTTTGGATTATATGAGTGGTTAGTCATGCCTTTTGGGTTAACTAATGCACCTAGTACTTTCATGAGATTAATGAACGAAGTTTTGCGTGCTTTCATTGGACGATTTGTGGTAGTTTACTTTGATGACATATTGATTTCTAGCAGATCTTTGGAAGAACATTTGGAACATTTACGTGCTGTTTTTATTGCTCTACGTGATGCACATTTGTTTGGTAACCTTGGGAAGTGCACCTTTTGCACCGACCGAGTATCTTTTCTTGGCTATGTTGTTACTCCACAGGGAATTGAAGTTGATAAAGCCAAGATTGAAGCTATTGAGAGTTGGCCGCAACCCAAAAGGGTCACACAAGTGAGGAGTTTTCTTGGCCTCGCTGGATTCTATAGGCGTTTTGTGAGAGATTTCAGCACCATTGCTGCACCTCTCAATGAGCTTACAAGGAAAGATGTGCCTTTTCTTTGGGGTACCGCACAGGAAGAAGCCTTCTCGGTATTGAAAGATAAGTTGACACATGCTCCTTTACTCCAACTTCCTGATTTTAATAAGACTTTTGAGCTTGAATGTGATGCTAGTGGAATTGGATTAGGCGGTGTGTTATTACAAGATGGCAAACCTGTTGCATACTTTTCTGAAAAATTGAGTGGGCCTAGCCTCAATTATTCTACTTATGATAAAGAATTATATGCTCTTGTTCGGACTTTAGAAACATGGCAACATTATTTATGGCCCAAAGAATTTGTTATACATTCTGATCATGAATCTTTGAAACATATTAAAAGTCAAGCTAAACTGAATCGTAGACATGCTAAATGGGTTGAATTCATTGAGACTTTTCCTTATGTCATTAAACACAAGAAGGGAAAAGAAAATGTTATTGCTGATG
>NW_025261866.1:0-1642 GCF_018294505.1 Triticum aestivum
GCGTTCCGGCGCCACCGGAAGCGAGGGGGAGAGAGCCCCCCTCCTTATTCTTCTTCCTTGACCTTCTCCCTAGGTGGGAGAAGGGTTTCCGCTATGGTCCATGGTCTCCATGGCGTGGGAGGGGCGAGAGCCCCTCCGAGATTGGATCTGTCTCTCTGTCTCTCTCTGTTTCTCCGTTCTCAGATCTGGCCTTTCACTGTTTCTTTTATAATTCGAGATCCGTAACTCCGATTGGGCTGAATTTTGGGCACGATCTCTATACGGAAATTAGCTTTCTTGCGGCGAAAGAAGGGCTCCAACCGCCTTAAGGGGTGGCCACGAGGGTCCAGGGCGCGCCCCCTGCCTCGTGGCCCCCTCGGGCATCGTATCGCGTTGATTCTTCTTCCCAAAAATCACAAATATTCCAAAAAAATCTCCGTTAGTTTTTATCCCGTTTGGACTCCGTTTGATATGGATTTTCTGCGAAACAAAAAACATGCAACAAACAGGAACTGGCACTGGGCACTGGATCAATATGTTAGTCCCAAAAATAGTATAAAAAGTTGACAAAAGTATATGAAAGTTGTAGAATATTGGCATGGAACAATCAAAAATTATAGATACGACGGAGACGTATCAGCATTCCCAAGCTTAATTCCTGCTCGTCCTCGAGTAGGTAAATGATAATAAATATAATTTTTGATGTGGAATGCTACCTAGCATAATCTTGATCACATAATCTAATCTTGGCATGGATATTAAAGACGCGAGTGATTCAAAGAATAGTCTATCATTTGACATTAAGACAATAATACTTCAAGCATACTAATAAAGCAATCATGTCTTTTCAAAATAACATGGCCAAAGAAAGTTATCCCTAAAAAATCATATGGTCTGGCTATGCTCCATCTTCACCACACAAAATATTCACATCATGCACATCCCCGATGTCAAGCCAAGCAATTGGTTCATACTTTTTAACGCGCTTCAGCCTTTTTAACCCTCACGCAATACATGAGCGCAAGCCATGGACATAGCACTATGGGTGGAATAGAATATGATGTTGGAGGTTGTGTGGAGAAGACAAAAAAGGAGAAAGTCTCACATCGACGCTGCTAATCAACGGGCTCTGGAGATGCCCATCAATTGATATCAATGTGAGGAGTAGGGATTGCCAAGCAACGGATGCACTAAGAGCTATAAGTGTATGAAAGCTCAAACTTGAAACTAAGTGGGTGTGCATCCAACTTGCTTGCTCATGAAGACCTCGGACATTTGAGGAAGCCCATCATCGGAATATACAAGCCAAGTTCTATAATGAAAATTCCCACTAGTATATAAAAGTGATAACTCAAGAGACTCTCTATATGAAGAACATGGTGCTACTTTGAAGCACAAGTGTGGTAAAAGGATAGTAACATTCCCCCTTCTTCTTCTTCTTTTTCCTTTTTTTTCTTTTTTTTGCGGGCTTCTTTGGCCCTTTTTTTATTTAGGCTTCTTTGGCCTCTATTTTTTTGGGCAATGCTCTAATAATGATGATCATCACACTTTTATTTACTTACATCTCAATATTACAACTCGATACCAGAACAAAGACATGACTCTATATGAATGCCGCCGGCGGTGTACCGGGATGTGCAATGATCTAGCGTAGCAATGACAT
>NW_025261867.1:0-1642 GCF_018294505.1 Triticum aestivum
TTGCACCACTGCATAATATTTGTTGTTGAAGTTAAATATTGTTGTTCAGTTCATGATTCTTATATTGATCCCTTCTTACGAGTCACTGAAGATTTGCTTGCCCCTTTTGCTTCATAAAGTGTGGAAGCTACAAGGTAAAATTTGAAGATAACTTGCATCTTGTTTATTTATTTAAATGTTGCTTATTGCTGCTAAGGCCAGGGATCTGTGTCATCTACTACATTTGGGGTAAAAAAAATTTGTTATTTCACACTTCACATTTGTTATTTATTCAAATGTTGCTTATTGCTGGCTTGTTCTTGGGAACAGTTATTACTCTATCCACCCTTTCTTATTTATTTTTATGGGAATAGTTTTTATGCACACTTTCTCAAGGCACACATCTGACATTGTGATTCTCGTGATATATGCTAGGGCCTGAGATGCCACCTAAAATCATCACATGACCTATTCCACTTTGAGTTTTGGGTTCGTAAACTTCTAGATTTTTCATTGTAATGTTATTTTTCAACATTGCAATAGTTTGATTGTTGATTTGTTCTTTTCATTCATGCAGATATCTAAAGAACGCCAGGCTGTTGATGTTAGTATCAAGGTTGATGCATGGAGAATAGAGGTAAATTAGTGATAGAACTTACAAAATTTCCTCATAATAAATGATAGATTTAGTAACTAAGCCGGGCTGTTCTAATTTACCCCTGAGTTGTTTGAAGAATGTGCAGGATACGTGCAGAATCCGCATTGTGTATCCTTTTACATGCTTAGCATAGTAAATTTATGAATACTGTATATTGATTTAAATTGAAACATTTT
This sequence comes from Triticum aestivum, assembly GCF_018294505.1. Lineage (NCBI taxonomy): Eukaryota > Viridiplantae > Streptophyta > Magnoliopsida > Poales > Poaceae > Triticum > Triticum aestivum. Next base: position 814 of record NW_025261867.1, read on the forward strand.
GTTATTAGCTCCTGGAACTAATATTCCCATTTATTTCTCAGCTTGGGCCTAAGGGAGTTGATCCAATACGTCAAACATTTTCCTACTGGTATGCTATTTCTAAAGCAAATTGATCAGTTAGTTCATTTGTTTCTATTTGATTTTCCTAACTATGTTGCATCATCAGCTCAAGGTTTAAGACTAGAAGGTCGGTAACCACATCTGCGAAAATAAGCCTTGATGATGGTACATTCTCATCTTATGAAACTTTAATTTCCCTTTTTCTTTTGTGGTAGCAGACTTATGGTTTCTCACTGTGGCATAACTACATTAAATTGGTAATGCCATATTACATTAAAAAATGGTACCACAGAAAGGTGGTGTTGTTTCTATCCTTGTCTCCTGTCTGCTACATAATTATATAATAATAGTTCAAATTTTGTTCCTCATGAAATCGGTTAGAGTTATATATATTTAGTTGTGTATCCCTTTGTAATTTCTCCATTCTATAAAGGGGTTTTCTATATTGACCTATGCCCACCTGAAAATACAAATTGAATATTTCTTATAACCATATTAGAGTTTATGTCTCTTTAGCACTTGCATCTTCTTATGACATGGTATATTAGAGCCATGTGTCCCTTTGTATTTCCCCCATTCTATAAAGGGTTTTCTTCATATACATACTGGTCTATGCCCACTTGAAAAATGCAAGTTCCATATTTCCAAACATAATATTAATGCCTAGGTATTTTTCCGCATGTGCAACTCGTGCTAAGATCCCGTCGTGCTGCCGCTGATTTCTTCTCTCACCGCCACCATCTCTTTCCCGTGGCTGCTGCTGCTAGCC
>NW_025261868.1:0-1642 GCF_018294505.1 Triticum aestivum
GAACTCTAGGGCTGTTTGTGACTCTTATAGGAATAGCCCAACGGATTGAATGGAAAGAATAACTTTGAGGTGATTTCGTACCCTACCATAATCTCTTCGTCCGTTCTCAGCTATTAGTGACTTTGGAGTGACTCTTTGTTGCATGTTGAGGGATAGTTATGTGATCCAATTATGTTATCATTGTTGAGGGAACTTGCACTAGCGAAAGTATGAACCCTAGGCCTTGTTTCAACGCATTGCAATACCGTTTACGCTCACTTTTATCATTCGTTACCTTGCTGTTTTTATATTTTCAGATTACAAATACCTTTATCTACTATCCATATACCACTTGTATCACCATCTCTTCGCCGAACTAGTGCACCTATACAATTTACCATTGTATTGGGTGTGTTGGGGAACAAGAGACTCTTTGTTATTTGGTTGCAGGGTTGCTTGAGAGAGACCATCTTCATCCTACGCCTCCTACGGATTGATAAACCTTAGGTCATCCACTTGAGGGAAATTTGCTACTGTCCTACAAACCTCTGCACTTGGAGGCCCAACAATGTCTACAAGAAGAAGGTTGTGTACTAGACATCACTCACCCTAGCTGTCGCAACAATAGTTGAGCTGGATGTCATAGCAGTAGCTGTTGACGAGTTTAGAACCGGTTGCGTCCCATCCATAAAAATAGCAGCCCCTCTCGGTGGCTCGTAAGGGTCCGGAATACTTTCACCATCGGAATAGCCCCCAAGCCCGGCGTCTCGAAGTTGATAGATTGACTCGGTTTATCCGATCGAAGATTCATCACTTTAGTAGACGAGAGTCTCTCCTCCGGACACAGAATTCTCCACAAGGTCCGTGCCATGTGCATAGCCGACGAAAACACGCTTCCTGCCGGGTTGAGCCTTGGCAGGTTGCACACAACGAGTCGGCTCGATGATGTCGGTGCAGATGTCCGGCTCACGCTCAAATTCACCGATTTTGCCGATGAAGACATGGATTCCGCCAAAGGGGACCCGGTACCTGTACTTGATTGAGTCTGCCTCAGGGCCCCAGCCAGTGTTGTCGATGTAGAGCTTGCCGCGACGATTCTTGGTCATCTTGCCAACGACGTACCCTTCGATCACTGGAAAGGATCCCTTCAAGAACTCAAAACCACCATGCGTAGGCCCCACGGTGGGTGCTAACTGTCATGGTTTTGTCACGACATATGCCATTGTGAAAGGACTTAGGTGTGGAGCCATCACAACGTAGGTTAGCTTGAAGGTGTCGAACAAGACAGAGGACACAGGGTTTATCCAGGTTCGGCCCCTCACAACGAGGTAAAATCCTACTCCTGCATTTGTTGACTATTTCTTGAATATCGATTACAAGCGAGCAGAACCGCTGGACCTGGCTATCGATCAATTGTTTCTTGAGTTGTCCCATTGCATGGTCTCGCCTTTATATACACAGGTCGAGCCCCTGGGCTTACAAGAGTCCAAGCTGGATCACACAATGTGACCAACTTGGTTTCTAAGTCACATTGCCTTACTAGGCAAGCCACCATCGGGCAGCTCACATCTCTGTGTCTTGGGCCTTCAACAGACCCGCCTCTTAAACCGCTTCTAGTATTCATGTCCCCTCAGGCCCATCTTAAGCCTTTTATTCTTGAGTC
>NW_025261869.1:0-1642 GCF_018294505.1 Triticum aestivum
CCTAAGGAAGTTTTCTTTTTCTTTGGACGAAACAACCATTTTCCATTTTTTGAGTGCCCAAAAGGAGGGTTTTTTGTGAAGGACCTCCCAAATAATTGTTGCAAAATTGGACCAAATCATTTTACTAAAATACTAGGCCATATTTAATGCACAATTGACCAAATGGTTGGGTGTCAAAAGTTTTTATCCACCTCTGTTGAAAAAGACAAATTCCCGCCGATTCAGTTGGAAGCGGGTCAAATTTGAACTGTAGTTGCCTCGTAGTTTGCTCTTTATTTTTTTCCAAAAATCATTTCGAGGTACATAAGTATATTTAATCAGAGAAACACCAAAAAAATTCCAAGATTCAACCACTAGCTAGGAACGGTCATGCCCGCCGTTTTGACCGCATTTTGAAACGGGCATAAAAAATTCAAAAAAATCAATAAATTGGGAAACCTTCGCATTGTGTCATTATATGTGGCCATGTTCCCAGGGAAAATAATAAACTTGTAATACGACAATTATTTTAAAAAAGTGTTCTCAGAAACGAGCTATCACGTGTGGAGATCAATGGCTTTCAACCCAAATGATCAATCTTATGGCCACATTCATGGCATAGTTTGTTCAAATTATCTCATATTGTGCACAAGGGTGCATATTGGAATTTCCAACAATGTTGCCTAAGGAAGTTTTCTTTTTCTTTGGACGAAAGAACCATTTTCCATTTTTCGCGTGCCCAAAAGGAGTTTTTTTTGTGAAGGACCTCCCAAATAATTGTTGCAAAATAGGACCAGGTCATTTTTCTAAAATACTAGGCCATATTTAATGCACAATTGACCAAATGGTTGGGTATCAAAAGTTTTGATCCACCTCTGGTGAAAAAGACAAATTCTCGCCGATTCAGGTGGAAGCGGTTCAAATTTGAACTGTAGCTGCCTCATAGTTTGCTCTTTATTTTTTCCAAAAATCATTTATAGGTACATAAGTATCTACTTAATCAGAGAAACTCTAAAAAAATTCCAAGATTCAACCACTAGCTAGGAACGGTCATTCCTGTCGTTTTGACCGCATTTTGAAACGGGCATAAAAAATTCAAAAAAATCATAAAATTGGGAAACCTTCGCATTTTGTCTTCATATGTGGCCAAGTTCCCAAGAAAAATAATAAACTTGTAATAAGGCAATTATTTTAAAAAATTGTTCTCAGAAACGAGCTATCGCGTGTGGAGATCAATGGCTTTCATGCCAAAGGATCAATCTTATGGCCACATTCATGGCATAGTTTGTTCAAATATTCTCATATTGTGCACAAGGGTGCATATTGGAATGGCAAACAATGTTGCCTAAGGAAGTTTTTTTTCTTTGGACGAAAGAACCATTTTCCATTTTTCGAGTGCCCAAAAGGAGGTTTTTTGTGAAGGACCTCCCAAATAATTGTTGAAAAATTGGACCAAATCATTTTTCTAAAATACTAGGCCATATTTAATGCACATTTGACCAAATGGTTGGGTGTCAAAAGTTTTGATCCACCTCTGGTGAAAAAGACAAATTCCCGCCGATTCAGTTGGAAGCGGGTCAAATTTGAACTGTAACTGCCTCGTAGTTTGCTCTTTATTTTTTTCTAAAAATCATTTCTAGGTACATAAGTATCTATTTAATCA
>NW_025261870.1:0-1642 GCF_018294505.1 Triticum aestivum
TGTTTAAACTTATGTCTAGTAGTGTTCTTATGCTATTTATGCCTAGCTTATCTGCATATTTTCATGTTTTTTCTTTGTTCTTCTGTTGTTGTTCTTGTTCTTGATCATCATCTGTGTTGTGTGCTGTCAAATGGGTGGTAAGTCCACCACATTTGAAAGGGATGAACAGACCAGGTACTTGCACACATCCAAACAGTTGTGTTTGCATCTGCTCACCCCTAAAGCACAAACACAGGAAACCAAACAACTTGCACCCATCTGGCCTTGATGCAATGCAGACAACCAATCAACTTGCAGATGTTTGTTTTCTACGTGCATATGCTTAGCCAGGCCAAACTGGGAAAAGCATGCAAAGTGGAAAAAAACGATGCAGGTAACCAAACGCATCCCTAGGGACTCTCATTGAAGGGTACCTTGCGGCTCGCACACTTGGTTCGGAAGGGAGACGAGACGTGGCCACAGTCCCAGGGGACGGCAAGAACCACTATCGCCGCCGCCGAATGTTTGCTTTCTCTTCTTCCTAGGGCAAGCTGGCCTTCTCCCACGAGGTACACCGCCCCCTCCAACTCCCCTCCCCTCCATCTTCATCTAGGGTTTCTCAATATTGCCGCCACCGGTTGGTGCACCGTTCGCCTCGTCATCCCCGACGAGCTCGCCAAGCACACCGTCCCTGAGAGCCACCACTGGATCCTCTCCCCTTTCCAGCACCACCGCTGTGAGAGGTCCTTCCTGTTGTTCCTCTGCATGCTTCCCCATCACATTCCTCCTCCCCTTGTTTGAAGTTGGTTGATGCAGGATCTGGACTACTATTTAAGACAACTCCAACCCTTTTTTTATGTTATTTATGTGTGCCTTAAAATTATACATGTAGATGCTCAAGTAGGATCTCTACCTTTTGGTACTGATTTTATACTCCATAGTAAATTACATCTTGCATTGTTTAGAAATATATGCATTTTGTTGCCTAATATGTGAAATATTAGGGTCAATATCTACTGCTGCTTCTTGATTTTCTCTACTAGTTCTTCTACATTCAAGTCTAGCAGTACCTTCGTTTTCAAATATGTAAGGAATTGCTTCCGAAAGGACACTGCCTGCTACCTTATACATCTACTTGTTGAATGTTCAACTTTGCAAAATGCAGTGAACACCTATTCTGAAGTTAGAACTGTTGTAGCGTCACTCTGTATATCTTGCTTGCGTCTTGTCTGAATAAAGTTAAAAGTTAAGAAATAACTGAACCATACTGCTCCAGAGCAGGAACTAATTGAAACCATTTTTTGTTTTCCCAGTCAATGAGAGAAAGGTACAGTGAACTTTTCATATGTAAGTTACAAAGGTCAGCAAGGCATTCCTTCTTGCAGTTTGACGAACTAATGAGAAAACATGCCGAAGTTAACTGTTACTGGTGTGACTTGCTAAGATCAGTAAAATACACGCACACAAGAGCTGTAGTATATTTATGTGGTTGCTAACTGAGCATATGCATGCACATGTCTGAACTGAGAATATACTTAAGCTCCTATTCCTGATTAGCTTAGAACATACTCCCACTGTAAAGAAATATAAGAGCATTTAGATCACAATTTTAATGATCTAAACGCTCTTATATTTCTTTACAGAGGGAGTACATTATTTTTTG
>NW_025261871.1:0-1642 GCF_018294505.1 Triticum aestivum
GCGTGCTCTGGAGGCGACGACGCGAGCTGCTGGCCAGGTGGGCAGCGACACTGTGATGGCTTGGCCAGGATGGAGTTCCTGGTGAGCAGCGAGTGGTCGGCCTCCTCCTGGGCTATGCAGTGAGCGGTGGTGCTTTCCCAGTCGTGCCTGCGGGGGAGATGTCCGTGGCTAGGTGCTGGGTCGTTGCAAGGTTGTCCCTTGGTGCGGGTGACAGCCATCGCCGGTGGTCCTAGCCCTTTCTGGAGTGGAGTGGTTGGTGGCTGTTGTTCCTCGTCCAGGTTGTTGAGGTTTGGGCCATGTTTCTCTCTGTCGTGCGGTTCGTCGCAGTCCTTGGCTGGTGCAACGATGGCGTGGTACTGCGGTGGTAGCGGCGTGAGGGCAAATGGACATTGCCAGCCAATTCCTGTGAGGTGTGGAGGTGTGCGAAGCATGGATGAAAATCTTGCACGGCTTTTGTTGAGCTGGCGGCGATGACGCCCGTGGGTGTCATACCCCTCCTTGGAGGCGTCGCCGAGGTGTTTTTGACATTTTTCTCCCTCGGTTGGAGTTGGTGGTTGTCTCTGGGCGAAAGCCTTGATTCAGTGTTGGATCGGCACGATGGCGGCGTCCTCGGCGTTGTTCCTCTGTTGGGAGCATCGTGTTTGGAGGCATGGCTTGGTTCCTCGTTGCTCTCCTCTGGTGTTCATCGTCGTCCTCTATTGATCCTTAGTGGCGCAATGTACGGCCGTCGTCGGTGTGTCCAAGATGTTGACTTCCTTGGATCTGATCAAGTCCTGCCATCCACTTGCCACCTCCTCTCAGTCATTCAAGGTGGATGGTGCGTCGACGAGCGAAGTTCGGTGGGAGCTGGTGGTCTTCGGGTGTGTCCGACATTGGTCGAGACGCGGTGTTAGGTTCAGTTAGGACAAGCACTTTTGCTCTATTGTTGTTGTTGACTGTCTTTGGACTTGCCCGGATGCGGTGTTGTGTGGTGTTGTGCTACGCTCGTTGTTCGCATCTACTTAAAATTCTGCCTTCTATAAAGCTATGGTACGCTTAGGCGTACTCTTGAAAAAAAAAGTAAAATGTGGGTTAAGATCTAATTTCTCGAAAAAGACTAGGGCACTCATTGAGAGGCGCACGATCTAGATCTAACCGTTGAAAGGCTGGCATCTCAGCCAACCCAAAGCCAATACAAGGCCATGAGCAAGGCAGCACCCCTCGCCGCCGCTCGACTCTTCGCCCTCGCGCTGCGATGATGGCCATGGCTCTGCTCGTCGGCGCCGTGGGGACTGCCGGAGCCGTGTCCCCTCAGCCTGACTCCGACGCAGGACTGCAGGAGCTGTGGTGGCTGTGCTCAAGTACAACTTCGGCGCGCCCCTCTCGCCTCCTTTTTTCCCGCCCGCCTCCGATCAAGGGCTATTTCTGGCTGGGTGCTTGGTTTTGGGATCTAAATCTAAAGTTCAGTTCTCGTGTGTGTGTGTGTGTGTGTGTGTGTGTGTGTGTGTGTGTGTGTGTGTGTGTGTAGCGGCGCAGTTCCTTTCGAGGGTCATCCCCTGCTCAATACCGACGACTGCACGGTGCGGATTTCCCCTGCTCCTCGCAGTTTTGGGTGAAAAACAAATTCTAGTCTTTATTCTGGTTAAGTATGATCGTGTCCTCA
>NW_025261872.1:0-1642 GCF_018294505.1 Triticum aestivum
GTTCTTTCTAAAAGGTGAGTGGGAGAATAGTGCAACTCGACGAGATAAACAGTATCTTCATCAGATCAAAGGAAAGAGACATTGGAAGAAATTCCAGAGTTTCCTACTGCGACTGATACAGAAGTCTCTACAATAAAATGTATGAACTTCGGTCGAACTTGCAGCTGAACCACGTAGGCAAGGCTCGTGCAAACCTCTCAGGTGCGCAAACGAGATATTGTTGTTAGACAACATTATACCTACGATACACAAGGAAGCGTTGATGGGCCCTGACTCTGGAATTGGCTAAATGCCAATACAACCCGAGTTAGTTTCCATATAAGTGATTCAAGATTAAAACCTTGATACACCTTTCGGAAGACTTAGAGTCTAACGAATATTTATGGAACTTAAAACTGATACGGATAAAATGTTTTATCCATAAAGCTCGACTTGTTGAAATAATACGATGAGGTTGTTATCATCGTAGCGATGCTTAAAGTCGGTTCGGGTTGAACTAGCAATTAATGGGGCAAGGTGCGCCAAGGATTTCCCATCGGCTGTGCCTATGTGCACATGGAGGATGCAAGGGTAAAGACCCCGGGGCCGTGGCGTATGCTGCTCGTCGGTTCATGTCAGTGTGGACTGGCAGTGGCTAGATTTGCATCGCGACATGATGGCCCCTCGATGGCTATCGTGATGATCTTATGTGGGATTACATCCCACTCATCCGCTAGGGTCACTTTGGCCTTGCTAGCGTGACGTGACTTTCGGAAGATCAATCATCAAGTTTGTGACTAAAACACTGCTTCATGTCCGGGGTGAAAACCTTTGTTCTAGCTTGTATTTGTTGGGCTCATCAGCATCACACTAGCGTCATTACCTTCATGAAGGTGTCTTCTAGTATATGTGTGCTAGCCTTCAGTGGTTGGTCCCGGCTTGCTGGATGAAATTCCATGGCCTGGTAAGTTGCGACCGCACGGGACGATGGGGTCGGAAGGACGTGTATTCTTCTCGAAGGTGTTGTCGCAGAAGCAGTAAACTTCATCATAGGTGTTGCATCCATATCTTGTAAAGTTTCTTCCATGGTTGCATATGTTTTGTATTCCCCTTGTTGATGATTTTCGTCAACTTTCATAACAAATGGTTGTGTGCGTCACAATGATGTAGAGGCCCGAAATTTCAGCCTCTCTTTTTTTAAATACAGGTCAATTTTTTTCCAGGTGGGACAATATGTTCCAGCGCCTCTTGCTCTAGGCTCAACCTCGCTCTTGCAAACCAGCTAGAGCACGCATAGCTGCCTCCCGCCATTGTCGTGTCCTCCCCGTGTGTCGTTGTCGTGCATTGTGGTCACTGGCGTTCAAACAGAAGCAGTACCACTTCCAGGTCCGACGGGCCATTAGATTAGACTAGTCCCCTATTAAGGTTAACCCTCTGTCCATATAGCCCTATGATCTGTGGGACCTCTACTTAATCCATCAGTTAAAATATAGCGAAGACACTGCCATATGGGCCCCGCTTCTAGTTTGATAGAGTCTTAGTTGACCGGGTAAACATCGGCACATGGATCCACTTGGCATACGTCGTCGTTCGGTCCTTGTGTGTGCCAAAAGTTTTTGGGATGTTTTGAGTTCAGAAATAATTTAAAAAATCCAAAAAAAAA
>NW_025261873.1:0-1642 GCF_018294505.1 Triticum aestivum
ATGAAATTGAAAAGCATTTGAAATGAACTCTGAAAAGGTTCCAAGTTGGCATGGTATCATCATTTCACCCACATAGCATGTGTGAGAAAGTAGAGAGGGTTAGAGCAAAAACTAGATGCACTTCGTGTACAAAACGGACAATCTCTTTCGAAGTATCAGAGTTTCATACGGAAACTCGTCTGTTACACTTATTTGAACTCCATTGTTTTTCTGTGTTCATAATGCACCATTTAAAGCCAAATCATCAATTTACAACCCTTTCTGACTTCATTTGTTATTTTTCATGCATTTCTGATTATTTTGAGCTATAAGACCATGAAATTGAAAAGCATTTGAAATGAACTCTGAAAAGGTTCCAACTTGGCATGGTATCATCATTTCACCCACATAGCATGTGCGAGAAAGTAGAGAGGGTAACGGCAAAAACTGGATGCACTTCGTGTACAAAACGGACAATCTCTTTCGAAGTATCAGTGTTTCATATGGAAACTCGTCTTTTACAAAGGGATTTTATTTTTTTTAACTTATTCGAACTCCCTTGTTTTTCTGTGTTCAAAATGCACCATTCAAAGCCACATCATCAATTTACAACCCTTTCTGACTTCATTTGTTATTTTTCATGCACTTATTGATTATTTTGAGCTATAAGACCATGAAATTGAAAAGCATTTGAAATGAACTCTGAAAAGGTTCCAAGTTGGCATGGTATCATCATTTCACCCACATAGCATGTGCGAGAAAGTAGAGAGGGTTACGGCAAAAACTGGATGCACTTCGTGTACAAAACGGACAATCTCTTTCGAAGTATCAGAGTTTCATACGGAAACTCGTCTGTTACACTTATTTGAACTCCATTGTTTTTCTGTGTTCAAAATGCACCATTCAAAGCCAAATCATCAATTTACAACCCTTTCTGACTTCATTTGTTATTTTTCATGCATTTACTGATTATTTTCAGCTATAAGACCATGAAATTGAAAATCATTTGAAATGAACTCTGAAAAGGTTCCAAGAAGGCATGGTATCATCATTGCACCCACATAGGATGTGCGAGAAAGTAGAGAGGGTTACGGCAAAAACTGGTTGCACTTCGTGTGCAAAACGGACAATTTCTTTCGAAGTATCAGGGTTTCATATGGAAACTCGTCTGTTATAAAGGGATTTCATTTTTTTTAACTTATTTGAATTCCCTTGTTTTTCTGTGTTGAAAATGCACCATTCAAAGCCACATCCTCAATTTACAACCCTTTCTGACTTCATTTGTTATTTTTCATGCATTTTCTGATTATTTTGAGCTATGAAACCATGAAATTGAAAAGCATTTGAAATGAACTCTGAAAAGGGTCCAAGTTGGCATGGTATCATCATTTCAGCCACATAGCATGTGCGAGAAAGTAGAGAGGGTTACGGCAAAAACTGGATACACTTCGTGTACAAAACGGACAATCTCTTTTGAAGTATCAGGGTTTCATATGGAAACTCGTCTGTTACAAAGGGATTTCATTTTTTTTAACTTATTTGAACTCCCTTGTTTTTCTGTGTTCAAAATGCACCACTCAAAGCCACATCATCAATTTACAACCCTTTCTGACTTCATTTGTTATTTTTCATGCATTTACTGATTATTTTGAGGTATAAGACC
>NW_025261874.1:0-1642 GCF_018294505.1 Triticum aestivum
TGGGTCGGCCGCCTCTCACAAGTCTGGAAGTGTTGTCGCGGTTGCAAACGCCCGCACGCGTGTCCGGGGTGTGCCCCCCTCACGAACGGCGCTGCCGCCGGCACCTGGAGGGGGGAAACGGACGCGTGGGGTCTACACGGAGGGGATCTTGCTGTGGGACTTCCCCGGATGTTGCTCCAAGGTGTTCCTATGGGCTGACCTAACACAACCGGGTGGGGAGGTCCATTGGTCAAAGCCCGTCCGTGCAAAGTCAAAGGGGTAGATCCCGTGGTCAAACGCTACAGGGTTAGGCGGGACGGGGGCACTGGGGGTAGCAATGCCACCGGAGCGTCGCACCGGGCCCTCATACGTGCGGGGTGGTGTGGTGGCATGTCCGAAGAGGCGGGACGCGTCTCCGGGGCGTGGCCCCCCTCACGGACGGCGATGACACGGTAGTAGACGTTCTGCGGTAACGATGCGGCGTCAATATTACTAAATACTCGGAGCGCGATAAAATCATGATTTTTTTGCACGACATGGGCACAGGTGCTATAGGAACAATGGTATTTTTTCATAATTTTTTGTGATGGAGAAGTATCCGAAAAATTCCCTCTACGCGGATTGCCCTTTGCGCGTCTATGGCTGTGGCCGGCGGCCTCCGGGGGCTAGCATGCCGCCAAATCTTGCGCCGGCGGCCTCTCATAAGTCTGGAAGTGTTGTGTTAGTTGCAAACGCCCGGCACGCGTGTCCGGGGTGTGCCCCCCTCACGAACGGTGCTGCCACCGGCACCAGGAGGAGGGAAACGGACGCGTGGGGCCTACACGGAGTGGATCTTGCTGTGGGACTTCCCCGGATGTTGCTCCAAAGTGTTCCCATGGGCTGACCTAACACAACCGGGTGGGGAGGTCCATTGGTCAAAGCCCGTCCGTGCAAAGACAAAGGGGTAGATCCCGTGGTCAGACGCTACAGGGTTAGGCGGGACGGGGGCACTGGGGGTAGCAATGCCACCGGAGCGTCGCACCGGGCCCTCATACATGCGGGGTGGTGTGGTGGCATGTCCGAAGAGGCGGGACGCGTCTCCGGGGCGTGGCCCCCCTCACGGACGGTGATGACACGGTAGTAGACGTTTTGTGGTAACGATGCGGCGTCAATATTACTAAATATTTGGAGCGCGATAAAATCATGATTTTTTTGCACGACGTCGGCACATGTGCTATAGGAACAATGGTATTTTTTCATAATTTTTGGTGATGGAGAAGTATCCAAAAATTCCCTCTACGCGAATTGCCCTTCGCGCGTCTACGGCTGTGGCCGGCGGCCTCCGGGGGCTAGCATGCCGCCAAATCTTGCGCCGGCGGCCTCCCACAAGTCTGGAAGTGTTTTCGCGGTTGCAAACGCCCGGCATGCGTGTCCGGGGTGTGCCCCCCTCACGAACGGCGCTGCCGCCGGCACCTGGAGGGGGGAAACGGACGCGTGGGGTCTACGCGGAGGGGATCTTGCTGTGGGTCTTCCCCGGATGTTGCTCCAATGTGTTCCTATGGGCTGACCTAACACAACCGGGTGGGGAGGTCCACTGGTCAAAGCCCGTCCGTGCAAAGTCAAAGGGGTAGATCCCGTGGTCAAACGCTACAGGGTTAGGCGGGACGGGGGCACTGGGGGGGGG
>NW_025261875.1:0-1642 GCF_018294505.1 Triticum aestivum
GCACTTAACCGAGCCAAAGCAGCCGACCGGTGTTATTTGCAAAAAGATTACCATAGACATTGATGTTTTCTACAAAAAGAATGTAAACTCGTGTTTTCTGCTAACCTAGCCTTTAATATTATGGTTTTGTGCAATTTACTCTGTTCCGGCCCTCAAACTGCTAAAAGCTCGTCTAAACCAAATTTGATGAAGGCCACCACCATTAACCTTCTTAGGAAAATTTCAAGGTTCTCCATGACGATAAAAAAATTATGAGGCATGTTCCCCATGATGGGATATTGTCAATCCCTAGTTTTGTTAATGTCTAGTGCTAGCTTTTGGTGATGCATCATGTTTACTTTTTTACAGAAATTTAAAATAGGGATTGCCTAAACCCTAGCATCAAAGGAATTCACTAGGTTCAACTAAAATATTTTCAGTAATCCAAATGGCTTTAAAGAAATGTTCATCATTTTTGGAAATGCTGGAAACAGTAACCAGAGGTGATGCAGATTTTTCTATGACATATTTGGGCTCTGAATTAAATCATACTCTATTTGCATTTGGGCATTTAAATGCTATAAAATATTTTAAATGTTCAAATAATCATAAAGTAAAATATTTACTGTTGGATATATTCCAAACAGTAGCCATGAGTAGTTTCATGATTTTTGGAGGTGTCTGGGTATTTTTAGAAAAGCCCTAAAGACTACAAAATAATAGAAAACAGAAACTAAAATAGGAAAAAAACGGAGAGAGAGAGAGAAGAAAACTTACCTCGCGCTTACCTACCCAGCTTGGCGGCCCAACACTGTTGGCCCAGCACAGCAACCCTCCCTCTGTCGTCTTCCTCCTGCTAGGAGGACAGACAGCTGCGTGGCGAGCGCGCCGACAACGCCTTGCCACCTCCTGCTTCGCCGCGTAGCCTCGACACCCCCAGGCCTGCCACGGAGACGCCCGGAAGCCCCTAGTCCTTCTCCCTCACTCTCTGCTCTCCCTACCTCACTCTCTAGCTCCCTCCCCGAGCTCACCCGAGAGCGCTCCGCCGTCGCCGTGCTTCACCCGCGTGGCCACCGGGCCCCCTCTCCATCCAGCGTGTCTGGGAGAACTGCCGCAGTTCTGTCTTCCTCCAAGTCGTCGAACACAAGTCGGGGCGCGCCCGAACGCCCTCACCACCCTCGTCTTCAACCTCGGGACGCCGAGATCCGCCGCGCCGTCCCACTCTCTTCGATGCCTCCCCGACCTCGCTCTTGCGCCTGTTGACCTCACTGTGAGCTCCGCCATTGATTCCCTCTTTCCCCGTTGGGTTTTGCTCGCCGTACCGTCGTTCTGCCGACGCCCGTAGGTCGTCGCCGCACTTGATCATCGCCGGCAATATCCGGTGACCATTAGGTCACGCCTGGGTGCCCAGTAGCCTCGATAGGACCCACGGGCCACTGCTGGCGTGCTAACCCGGCCGCTCACCCGCTCCAGAGCCATCGCCGCTCCTGACCAAGCTTCGGTCGCCGCCGCCTCTGCCGACCACCCCAGCACCTCCCACCACCACCAGACGGAGTGCCGCAGTGCCAGCTTTCCAACGCGCCTAGCCGCGTGACCTCCCGGCGCCGGAGCTGGCCAGACGGCCAACGCCGCCGTGCTCCGGCCATCGCCGGCGCTAACCCGC
>NW_025261876.1:0-1642 GCF_018294505.1 Triticum aestivum
TCATGGCTGATGCGCTAAGTCGTAAATCTTATTGTAACAACCTGATGTTACAACAAAGTCAACCGCTTCTCCATGAGGAATTTCGGAAGCTTAACCTTCACATTGTACCTCAAGGTTTTCTCTCCACCTTGGTGGCAAAACCTACCCTTACGGATCAAATCATCAAAGCACAGAAGGTAGATCCGGGAATCTCCCGCATCAAGAGGAACATTCAGAAAGGAATTGCGAATTGTTTCTCCGTTAATGATCAAGGAGTCGTGTACTTCGGGGATCGATTAGTAGTTCCCAAAGTGCGCAACCTAAGGCGATTAATCCTTAAGGAAGCCCATGAATCTCCTCTCACCATTCATCCCGGTAGTACTAAAATGTATCAGGACCTACGCCAGAGGTTCTGGTGGACTAGGATGAAGAGAGAAATTGCTCAGTATATTGCCAATTGCGACGTCTGTCGTCGTGTAAAAGCAGAGCATCAACGGCCTGCTGGCACCCTTCAACCCTTAGTTATTCCTGAATGGAAATGGGATAAAATTGGTATGGACTTCATTACCGGTTTTCCCAGGACCAAGAGAGGGAATAATGCTATCTTCGTCGTGGTCGATCGTCTTTCCAAAGTAGCTCATTTCCTACCTGTTCGTGAGAGTATAACCGCTAGTCAGCTGGCAGACTTATACATCTCCCGAATAGTGTTTCCTCCATGGTGTTCCTTTGGAAATCAATTCGGATCGAGGAAGTCTTTTCACCTCTCGATTTTGGGAAAGTTTCCAAAATGCTATGGGAACCCGTCTCTCCTTTAGCACCGCTTTCCACCCTCAGTCAAGTGGTCAAGTGGAACGCGTCAACCAAATTCTAGAAGACATGCTTCGAGCCTCTGTTATCTCTTTCGGAATGGACTGGGAGAAGTGCCTTCCATTTGCCGAATTCGCTTACAACAACAACTATCAATCTAGCTTGGGTAAAGCCCCTTTTGAAGTTCTCTATGGACGACGATGTCGAACACCCCTTAACTGGTCAGAGACCGGGGAAAGACAATTCTTTGGCCCGGATATGATTCAGGAAGCAGAAGAACAAGTTCGTATCGTTCGTGAAAAATTGAAAACAGCCCAATCCCGTCAAAAGAGTTAATATGACCGAAAACATAAGGCTATGACTTTCGAGGTTGACGAGAAGGCTTACCTTCGGGTCACCCCTCTGAAGGGAACCCATCGTTTCGGTATCAAAGGCAAATTGGCTCCTCGTTACATTGGACCTTTTCGCATTCTTGCCAAACGAGGAGAAGTAGCCTACCAATTGGAACTACCTCCGCACCTCTCCAGAGTTCACGATGTTTTCCACGTTTCTCAACTCAGGCGTTGCTTCTCGGATCCTATCCGTGAAGTGGACCACGAAACGCTTGATCTCCAAGATAATCTTACATATCGAGAGTACCCCATTCGTATCCTCGATCAAGCCGAGCGTACCACGCGACGTCATAATATCAAGTTTCTCAAGGTTCAATGGTCGCACCATTCTGAAGATGAAGCAACTTGGGAAAGGGAGGATCGTCTTCGACTCGAGTACCCCGCCTTCTTCTCGGAGGAACCCAAATCTCGGGACGAGATTCTTTTGAGTGGGGGTGAGTTGTCACACCCTAGCTAGTCATGCA
>NW_025261877.1:0-1642 GCF_018294505.1 Triticum aestivum
CTAAGTTGAAATGGGTCGTTTATGAGCTAGCTAATGTGAAATGGATCATTTATGAGCTAACTTAGTTGAAATGGGTCGTTTCTGAGCTAACTAAGGCCAAATGGATCGTTTTTGAGGTAACTAAGGTGAAATGGATCGTTTTTTAGCTAACTTAGGTGAAATGGATCATTTATGAGCTAACTTAGTTGAAATGGATCATTTTTTAGCTAACTTAGGTGAAATGGATCATTTATGAGCTAATTTAGTTGAAATGGATCTTTTTGAGCTAACTTAGGTGAAATGGATCATTTAAGGGCTAATTTAGGTGAAATGGATCGTTTTTTAGCTAACTTGGTGAAATGGATCGTTTATGAGCTAAATTAGTTGAAATGGATCGTTTATGAGATAACCTAGGTAAGATGGGTCATTTTGGAGTTAACCTAGGTGAAATGGGTCATTTTAAAGCTAACGTAGGTAAAATGGATCATTTAGGAGCTAATCTAGGTAAAATGGGTCATTTTTGAGCTAACTTGGATGAACTGGATCATTTATAAGCTAACCTAGGTAAAATGGGTCATTTTAGAGCTAACTTAGGTAAAATGGATCGTCTATGAGCTAACTAAGCTAATTATGCAATTTTTGACATAAGTAAGCTAAGTACAGATTGTTTTAGAGCTAACTTAGGTAAAATGGATGGTTTTGGAGGCCAGTAAGCTTATTAAGTCATTTTGGAGGAGAAGAAGCTAAGTCTAGGTCATTATGGTAAGCATTGGAGAAAATAAAGCTAAGTCTAGGTCTTTATGCATGTGTTAAGCAAAACACTAGATAAGCTTACCAAGATCCAGGAGGTGTAGGAGCGGGGTGGCTCGTGTCGGTAGCTGGAGAAGGATCGTGCGATGCTTGTATGGAGTTACGCTGCACCAAAGATCATTTCCAATGTCTTGTTAGCATGATGACACTCAAATGTTAAGACTAGCAAGTAATGTCCATTCAAATAAAACTCACCGTGGTCCCAGGAGCAATCACTGGCATCGGCGGAGCGGTCTGACCTGTCTTCTCGCACATAGACTGCACATTTGGTTATGACGACTCAGTCATACTAGTTAGTAATGAGACAAACACTACATGAATGTTTTGGCTAATCTGCAGAAGAAACTTACCACAAGGAGCTCGTACATGGCCCTTGCCTGCATGTCATTCCGTGCCCTCTCCTCCTCCATCATCTTTGTCGTCCTCTCCTCCAACTCCCGCTGCCTCTCCGCCGCCTCCGCCAGAAGTTTCTCCGTTCTATCTCTCTCACTCTGTATAGCAGCCTGCAACACCACTCACATGACCATTTGTAATCATTGATGGAAGCACACACAATGTAATGGAGAAAGATAACTGAGTACGTATCACTAACCTTGATGGCGAGTTGCACTGGCCGTTCACGAGGCCTTATCTCAGGAGCGGAGCTCGACTGGCGCGCCTTGATCTCCGGGAGAGTGCTAGGACAACGGATAAGTCCATCTCCAATGGCTATGGAGCCATGGGACCTCCCGCCACCAGATATCATCAATAGCTCTGGATCAATGGGACCCTGGCTCGGGTTAAAGTCCTCCCCTTTCCTCGCCTTCCCCTCATCTCTATATCTCACGAGCTTGTTGTGGGAGGAGATGTTGGT
>NW_025261878.1:0-1642 GCF_018294505.1 Triticum aestivum
CCTCTCATTCTTTTATATCTGAAAACTATGCTCGCTTGCATAACGTCGCATTCGGTGATATGCCAACCTCTATGGTAATTCAAACTCCGGGATCCAAATGGCAAACCTCTAGAGTAAGCCATGGAAATGAAATCCAAGTCGACAGACTTGTTTTTCTCGCATCTTTGATAGCCCTTAAATCTTCAGATATTAATATCATTTTGGGTATGGACTGGATGTCAGCTCATCAAGCCAAAATTGATTGCTTCTCTAGGACTGTTCAACTCACCCATCCTTCGGGGAAGATAGTCAATGTCTTGACCCGAATAGCCAAGCGACAATTATATTCTCTTAACGCCAGCCCCTTGCCAGACCTTGAGGACGTGCCGGTAGTCTGTGACTTTCCGGATGTCTTCCCAGAGGAATTGCCAGGTGTTCCACCTGACAGGGATGTTGAGTTCGTAATCGACCTCATCCTCGGAACCGTTCCGATTGCTAGAAGACCTTATAAGATGGCACCACTAGAACTAGCCGAGCTTAAGAAACAACTCGATGAATCCTTGAAAAAGGGTTTCATCCGCCCTAGTTCATCTCCGTGGGCTTGCCCCGTCCTATTCGTCAAGAAGAAGGATGGTACGGACCGGATGGTTGTAGACTATCGACCTGTCAATTTGGTCACAATCAAGAACAAATATCCACTTCCCAGGATCAACGACCTGTATGATCAGCTCGCTGGATCCTCAGTCTTCTCCAAGATGGATTTGAGGTTGGGCTACCATCAAATAAAAATCAGAAACGGGGACATTCCTAAAACGGCCTTTGTTACTCGTTATGGCCAATACGAGTACACCGTCATGTCCTTCGGTTTAACCAACGCTCCAGCCACCTTTTCTCGGTTAATGAACTCAATCTTCATGGAGTATTTGGATAAATTCGTCGTAGTTTATCTCGATGATATACTCATCTACTCCAAGAATGAGGAAGAACATGCCGAACATTTAAGGCTAGTGTTGAAGAAACTTCGAGAGCATCGCCTTTATGCCAAATTTTCGAAATGTGAATTCTGGTTGTCAGAAGTGACCTATCTGGGTCATGTAATATCTGGTAAAGGTATTGCTGTTAACCCTGAGCGAGTTCAAGACGTCCTTAATTGGACTCCACCTGAATCGGTCAAGCAAGTTCGGAGTTTTCTAGGCTTAGCGAGCTATTGTCGTCGCTTTGTCGAGAACTTCTCCAAAGTTGCTAAACCTCTAACCGAACTCCTCAAGAAGGATAAAAAGTTCGAATGGACTCCACAATGTGAGCACAGCTTTCAGGAACTGAAAAGACGCCTGACCTCTGCTCCCGTACTGGTACCGCCAGACTTCTCCAAGGACTTTGTTATCTACTGCGACGCCTCGCGACAAGGACTAGGTTGCATTCTCATGCAAGATCGACACGTAATTGCCTACGCTTCACGGCAATTGCACCCACATGAGGAGAATTATCCTACTCATGATCTAGAGCTTGCAGCCGTAGTCTATGCACTTAAGACCTGGCGACATTACCTCCTCGGTAATCGTTGCGAAATATTCACTGATCACCAAAGTCTGAAGTATATTTTCACCCAACCGGATTTGAATCTCAGGCAGAGACGTTGGGTTGAATTGATCACAGACTTCGA
>NW_025261879.1:0-1642 GCF_018294505.1 Triticum aestivum
TGAACCTGAGAAAGGTTCGGCGGTAGTTCCAGTTGGTATGCCACTTTTCCACGCCTTTCGAGAATAGTGAATGGGCCAATATAGCGAGGAGCTAGTTTGCCCTTGATCCCGAAGCGGTGAGCACCCTTCATAGGTGTGACTCGAAGATAAGCCTTTTCGCCAGGTTGATAGACCATGTCTTTATGATGACGGTCATACTGACTCTTCTGACGTGACTGAGCAGTCTTGAGATTCTCGCGAATAATGCGGACTTGTTCTTCGGCATCTTGGATAATATCCGGACCGAAGAGTGGACGTTCCCCAGTTTCTGACCAGTTCAGAGGGGTTCGGCACTTTCGTCCATATAACACCTCGAAGGGGGCCATCTTCAGACTAGCTTGATAGCTATTATTATAAGAGAACTCAGCATACGGGAGAGATTCCTCCCATTTCTTGCCGAAGGAAATAACGCAAGCTCGAAGCATGTCTTCGAGGATTTGATTGACGCGTTCAACTTGTCCTTGCGATTGAGGATGAAACGCAGTACTGAATGACAGATGAGTTCCCATTGCTTCTTGGAAACTTGCCCAGAATCTTGAAGTGAATAAGCTACCACGGTCTGAGCTGATAACCAATGGAATACCGTGGAGTGAAACAATCCTGGACATATAGAGCGTTGCCAACTGGCTAGCAGTGATCGTTTCTTTGACCGCCAGAAAATGTGCAACTTTGGAAAGCCGGTCAATGACGACAAGAATAGCATCATTACCTTTCTGCGATTTGGGAAATCCAGTGACGAAGTCCATCTCAACATGGTCCCATTTCCATTCAGGAATAGAGATAGGTTGCAGAGTTCCAGCAGGCCTTTGATGTTCTGCTTTGATACGTCGGCAAACGTCACACTCAGCAACATAACGAGCAATGTCTTGCTTCATATTAGTCCACCAGAATCTCTGACGGATATCTTGATACATCTTTGTACTACCAGGATGGATACACAGAGGCGTATCATGAGCTTCTTTCATAACTTCCTGTGTCATATCCAGGTTTTTCTCTGCACATGGCACCACTAGGCGGCCCTTGAAGTATAGGGTGCCATCTTCAGAAATAGTGAAGAATGAGGGCTTTCCTTCTGCGAGGTAGCGCTTAATCTTGTCGGCTTCAGAGTCATACCTCTGTAGCCTTTTGATGCTGTCCTCGAGATCTGGTTTAGCAACTAGGGTATTGAGGGAACCCTGGGCAACAACGTGGAGGTTCATCTTGCGAAACTCCTTAGGAGGGGGAGCGAGTGCACCCGGAGGAACAATAGGGAGGTTCAGCTTCCTAAATTCTTCAACAAGCGAGGGCTGAACTTTATGAACCTGGAGGTGGTTGCAGTAAGACTTGCGGCTCAAGGCATCAGCCATTACATTAGCCTTGCCTGGAGTATAGGAAATACCCAAGTCAAAGTCTGCAACGAGCTCCATCCATCTCTGTTGACGGAGGTTCAGATCTGGCTGAGTAAACAGATACTTCAGACTTTGGTGGTCAGTGAAGATCTCGCAACGATTACCGAGAAGGTAATGTCGCCACTGCTTCAGCGCATGAATGACAGCAGCAAGTTCGAGGTCGTGAACTGGGTAGTTCTCTTCGTGAGGGCGCAATTGTCGAGAGGCATAAGCAA
>NW_025261880.1:0-1642 GCF_018294505.1 Triticum aestivum
GATTTCCATGATTGACGATCCCTGGGGTGCGTTTATGTGCCTGTCGTCAACCCTCACAGTTTTGGCCAATTCTGACCCGTTTCGTGAACTATTACTCACTGTTTTGGGATCGCAAAGCGATTTCCATAGTTATTGAACCCCAAGGTGCGCTTACATGTTGGTCATCAATAGTCATAGTTTTGGCCGATTCTGGCCCGTTCTGTCGACTATTACTCACTTTTTTGGGGTCCCAGAGTGATTTCCATGATTAACGAACCCCGGGGTGCGTTTACGTGTCAGACATCAACACTCGCGGTTTTTGACGATTTTGGCCCGTTTCATGGACTATTACTCACCGTTTTACGGTCACGAAGAGATTTCCAAAGTTGTTGAACCCCAAGGTGCGCTTACGTGTTGGTCATCAACTCTCATAGTATTGGCCAATTCTGGCCCGTTTCGTGGACTATTACTGACTGTTTTGGGGTCCCAGAGTGATTTCCACGATTAACAAACCCCATGGTGCGTTTAAGTGTCGGTCATCAACACTCGTGGTTTTTGTCGATTCTGGGCCGTTTCATGGACTATTACTCACATTTTTGGGGTCCCAAAGCGATTTCCATGGATGTCGAACCCCAAGCTGCGCTTATGTATCGGTCATCAACAATCGCAGTTTCGGCCGATTCTGGCCCGTTTCTTGGACCATAACTCAGTTATTGGCTCACGTAGTGATTTCCACGACCGACGAACACCGGTGTGTTTCTGTGTCGGTCATCAACATTTGAAGTTTTGGCCGATTTTGGCCCGTTTCATGGACTATTACTCACTGATTTGATGTCCCTGAGCAATTTCCATGATTGACGAAACCCGGGGTGCGTTTATGTATTGTTGATCAATAACCCTAGGTTTTACCGATTCAGGGCTCTTTCATGGACTATTACTCACCATTTTGCAGTCCCAAAGCGATTTCGATGCTTGTCGAACCCCAAGATGTGCTTACGTGCTGGTCGTCAAGACTCGCAGATTGTGCCGATTCTGGCCCGTTTCCTGGACCATTACTCAGTTTTGGGGTCCCGAAGTGATTTCCATGATTGACGAACACCGGGGTGCATTTACGTGTCGGTCACCAACACTCACAATTTAGGCCGATTCTGGTACGTTTTCTGCACAGTTACTCACCGTTGTGGGGTCCCGGAGCGATTTCCATGATTGACGATCCCTGGGGTGCGTTTATGTGCCTGTCGTCAACCCTCACAGTTTTGGTCAATTCTGACCCGTTTCGTGAACTATTACTCACTGTTTTGGGATCGCAAAGCGATTTCCATAGTTATTGAACCCCAAGGTGCGCTTACATGTTGGTCATCAATAGTCATAGTTTTGGCCGATTCTGGCCCGTTCTGTCGACTATTACTCACTTTTTTGGGGTCCCAGAGTGATTTCCATGATTAACGAACCCCGGGGTGCGTTTACGTGTCAGACATCAACACTCGCGGTTTTTGACGATTTTGGCCCGTTTCATGGACTATTACTCACCGTTTTACGGTCACGAAGAGATTTCCAAAGTTGTTGAACCCCAAGGTGCGCTTACGTGTTGGTCATCAACTCTCATAGTATTGGCCAATTCTGGCCCGTTTCGTGGACTATTACTGACTGTTTTGGGGTCCCA
>NW_025261881.1:0-843 GCF_018294505.1 Triticum aestivum
AACCGACCCTATTGTCGAGAGGTTAAATTTAGTTGAAGAAGAAAACAATTACTTGAAGGAAAAAATAAAAAAAATTGAGGAGGAGAAGATGATATTGGAGTTGCATGTTGCGGATGTCGTCGATGATCACAAGGTCAAGATGGATGCAATGCGCTTGAAGATTAGAAAGATTAGAAAATATGCCATTCATACCGAGGCTTGGTATCATTATGCCGTTGGATCAATTGTTACCTTGGTTGCGATTATGATCGCATTTGTTTTCGCATTGAAATGTTTTACATAGTTTCAATGTATGGTTTAATTAATTAGATGCTCTGGAGAGCTATATATATGTTGTTAGATGAGAACTATGTATGTACTTTGGTTCTAATGTGATGATGAACTTCTATTAATTTGGTCACTTAATTATCTATTCATGATGTTCTGTAATGGTTTTTGACACACTTAATTATATCTATTCATGATGTTCTGAAAGGAAAGAAAGAAGAATAGGAGAGGAAGAAGAGGAGAAATAAATAAGAAGAGGAAAAAAGAAGAAAAAGAAGAGGAGAAGAAGAAAGGAATAGAGGAGAAGAAGAAAAAATAGAAAATATTCTATTTTTTCTTCTTCTCCTCTATTCCTTTCGTCTTCTCCTCTTTTTTTTTCTTCTTTTTTTTCTTCAATCCTCTCTTCTATTCCTTTCTTCTTCTCCTCTTTTTATTTCTTCTTCGTTTTCTTATGTTTTTTGGGTCTGTCGTCGTCGATATATACCCCTCCCGATAACTTCAACACGAGGGGGGATAACTTCAACACGAGGGGGGGTCGATATACCCCCTCCCCGATAACATTATTTTCCCGTGTAT
>NW_025261881.1:853-1642 GCF_018294505.1 Triticum aestivum
TAACATTATTTCCCCGTGTATGTATGTTGTCGTTGTCGATATTACCCCCTCCCGATAACTTCAACACGAGGGGGGATAACTTCAACACGAGGGGGGGTCGATATACCCCCTCCTCGATAACATTATTTTCCCGTGTATGTATGTCGTCGTTGTCGATATAAAACCCCCTCCCGATAACTTCAACACGTGGGGGGGGGGGTTGATATACCCCCTCCCCGATAATATTATTTTCCCGTGTATGTATGTCGTCGTTGTCGATATATATAACTCCCTCCCAGATAACTTCGACATGATGGACGGTCGATATGTATACCCCCTCTCGACCGTGATAACTTATACCACGGGAGCACCCCCCGGCCCTCTCGCTCGACCAGAACTCTCGATCACACCCAAACCGTAGAAAAAACGATGTCGGTCTCCTACCCCCTCCCGCCGCGCCCCTACCCTTGAAGCGTTGTTGAGGCCACCCCAAACCCGGAATAAGTTAGGTCTACGTTTGCACTAACCACCTGCTGTCATGTTTGTGTAATAATTGCCATGTTGTAATATTTGCAGAAACAATGGAGCACGGACGAGATGAGCAAGCAGAAGAGGTGTTGGGGGACATAATCTTAGCCGGAGGTGATATCTTGTCGTATCTTAACGACAATGATGGTCTGGAAGAACAGGGTGAAGAAGCAGGCTACGGTGATCGAAGAGTGGAGGAGGAAAGACATGATTATGATGGCTCCGGTGACCCAATGCTGGTGCAAGAAGGAGCCCGTGGTGACGGCTCCGGTGACCGAACAG
>NW_025261882.1:0-1642 GCF_018294505.1 Triticum aestivum
GAGTAGAACACAATTTTGTTGTGGGCGTGGATTTTTTCATCTTACTTGCCTCTACTAGTCTTTTCTTGCTTCGGCGGTATTGTGGGATGAAGCGGCCCGGACCAACCTTACACGTACGCTTACGTGAGACCGGTTCCACCGACTGACATGCACTAGTTGCATAAGGTGGCTGGCGGGTGTCTGTCTCTCCCACTTTAGTTGGAGCGGATTCGATGAAAAGGGCCCTTATGAAGGGTAAATAGAAGTTGACAAAATCACGTTGTGGTTATTCGTAGGTAAGAAAACGTTCTTGCTAGAACCCAATTGCAGCCACATAAAAGATGCAACAACAATTAGAGGACGTCTAACTTGTTTTTGCAGCGATTGATCATGTGATGTGATATGGCCAGCAGTTGTGATGAATGATGAATTGTGATGTATGAGATCATGTTCTTTGTAATAGGATTCACGACTTGCATGTCGATGAGTATGACAACCGGCAGGAGCCATAGGAGTTGTCTTTATTTTTTGTATGACCTGCGTGTCATTGAAGAACGCCATGTAACTCACTTTACTTTATTGCTAAACGTGTTAGCCATAGAAGTAGAAGTAGTCGTTGGCGTGACAACTTCATGAAGACACGATGATGGAGATCATGATGATGGAGATCATGGTGTCAAGCCGGTGACAAGATGATCATGGAGCCCCGAAGATGAAGATCAATGGAGCTATATGATATTGGCCATATCATGTCACAACTATATAATTGCATGTGATGTTTATTATGTTTATGCATCTTGTTTACTTAGGATGACGGTAGTAAATAAGATGATCCCTTAAAAAAATTTCAAGAAGTGTTCTCCCCTAACTGTGCACCGTTGCTACAGTTCGTCGCTTCTAAGCACCACGTGATGATCGGGTGTGATGGATCCTTACGTTCACATACAATGGGTGTAAGACAGTTTTACACAGCGAAAACACTTAGGGTTAACTTGACGAGCCTAGCATGTGCAGACATGGCCTCGGAACACGGAGACCGAAAGGTCGAACACGAGTCGTATGGAAGATACGATCAACATGAGAATGTTCACCGACGATGACTAGTCCGTCTCACGTGATTATCGGACACGGCCTAGTCGACTCGGATCGTGTAACACTTAGATGACTAAAGGGATGTCTAATCTGAGTGGGAGTTCATAATTTGATTAGAACTTAATTATCATGAACTTAGTCTAAAACCTTTGCAAATATGTCTTGTAGATAAAATGGCCAACGCTCATGTCAACATCAACTTCAACGCGTTCCTAGAGAAAACCAAGCTGAAAGATGATGGCAGCAACTATACGGACTGGGTCCGGAACCTGAGGATCATCCTCATAGCTGCCAGGAAACAATATGTCGTAGAAGGACCGCTAGGTGACGCTCCCGTCCCAGAGAACCAAGACATTATGAATGCTTGGCAAACTCGCGCTGATGATTACTCCCTCGTTCAGTGCGGCATGCTTTACAGCTTAGAACTGGGGCTCCAAAAGCGTTTTGAGCATCACGGAGCATATGAGATGTTCGAAGAGCTGAAACTAGTTTTCCAAGCTCATGCCCGGGTCGAGAGATATGATGTCTCCGACAAGTTCTACAGTTGTAAGATGGAGGAAAACAGTTCTGT
>NW_025261883.1:0-1642 GCF_018294505.1 Triticum aestivum
GAGTAGAACACAATTTTGTTGTGGGCGTGGATTTTTTCATCTTACTTGCCTCTACTAGTCTTTTCTTGCTTCGGCGGTATTGTGGGATGAAGCGGCCCGGACCAACCTTACACGTACGCTTACGTGAGACCGGTTCCACCGACTGACATGCACTAGTTGCATAAGGTGGCTGGCGGGTGTCTGTCTCTCCCACTTTAGTTGGAGCGGATTCGATGAAAAGGGCCCTTATGAAGGGTAAATAGAAGTTGACAAAATCACGTTGTGGTTATTCGTAGGTAAGAAAACGTTCTTGCTAGAACCCAATTGCAGCCACATAAAAGATGCAACAACAATTAGAGGACGTCTAACTTGTTTTTGCAGCGATTGATCATGTGATGTGATATGGCCAGCAGTTGTGATGAATGATGAATTGTGATGTATGAGATCATGTTCTTTGTAATAGGATTCACGACTTGCATGTCGATGAGTATGACAACCGGCAGGAGCCATAGGAGTTGTCTTTATTTTTTGTATGACCTGCGTGTCATTGAAGAACGCCATGTAACTCACTTTACTTTATTGCTAAACGTGTTAGCCATAGAAGTAGAAGTAGTCGTTGGCGTGACAACTCCATGAAGACACGATGATGGAGATCATGATGATGGAGATCATGGTGTCAAGCCGGTGACAAGATGATCATGGAGCCCCGAAGATGAAGATCAATGGAGCTATATGATATTGGCCATATCATGTCACAACTATATAATTGCATGTGATGTTTATTATGTTTATGCATCTTGTTTACTTAGGACGACGGTAGTAAATAAGATGATCCCTTAAAAAAATTTCAAGAAGTGTTCTCCCCTAACTGTGCACCGTTGCTACAGTTCGTCGCTTCTAAGCACCACGTGATGATCGGGTGTGATGGATTCTTACGTTCACATACAACGGGTGTAAGACAGTTTTACACAGCGAAAACACTTAGGGTTAACTTTACGAGCCTAGCATGTGCAGACATGGCCTCGGAACACGGAGACCGAAAGGTCGAACACGAGTCGTATGGAAGATACGATCAACATGAGAATGTTCACCGACGATGACTAGTCCGTCTCACGTGATTATCGGACACGGCCTAGTCGACTCGGATCGTGTAACACTTAGATGACTAAAGGGATGTCTAATCTGAGTGGGAGTTCATAATTTGATTAGAACTTAATTATCATGAACTTAGTCTAAAACCTTTGCAAATATGTCTTGTAGATAAAATGGCCAACGCTCATGTCAACATCAACTTCAACGCGTTCCTAGAGAAAACCAAGCTGAAAGATGATGGCAGCAACTATACGGACTGGGTCCGGAACCTGAGGATCATCCTCATAGCTGCCAGGAAACAATATGTCGTAGAAGGACCGCTAGGTGACGCTCCCGTCCCAGAGAACCAAGACATTATGAATGCTTGGCAAACTCGCGCTGATGATTACTCCCTCGTTCAGTGCGGCATGCTTTACAGCTTAGAACTGGGGCTCCAAAAGCGTTTTGAGCATCACGGAGCATATGAGATGTTCGAAGAGCTGAAACTAGTTTTCCAAGCTCATGCCCGGGTCGAGAGATATGATGTCTCCGACAAGTTCTACAGTTGTAAGATGGAGGAAAACAGTTCTGT
>NW_025261884.1:0-1642 GCF_018294505.1 Triticum aestivum
CTTTGATAGCTCCCTATACTTTGCGCCGCAACGCCGAGCAGCTAACCGTGGTGCGATGGAAGGAAGGACGTGGTCGGCGCAGGCCTGTTTGGTCATCTTTGTTTGCCAAGGACAACGGAAGCACAGAGAAGTTCAGAACTAGTTTCCAGGTGTGAAGCTTGAGAGAGATCATTGTACAACCCTGCAGAAATTAATTCTCATTGGCCTACTTCTCAGGGATGACTGCAGCAACAATGACTAAAAGAAACAGTAAAACTGCCCTGAAATTATCTTCACTTATTTATAAGCCCACAAATGCAAGGAAAAGCCTGCACCTCATATAAACCAAGTGGTGGTGTTCACTTGCATAACCTGCACGTCACACACACGTAGGCGAATTCAGGCCTTGGAGCATGTGGAAATTCTCCATTCTGACGTACACTTGGCCAAAAAACGTGTGTGCATGCTTGCTCACAGGGTTGCCGTCAGATTGCCAGTCAGCCAGGGACATGGACTAAGTAAAAACATGGACCAAAATTGCTTGCAACTAGCACGAAACTCTGTTTGCAGCGGCACGGAGAAGGATCCATAGTCTTCCAAACTCCTGCTCATATGCGTCCTAGCTGCTGCCGACTTGCTGGCCTCCGATGCACTTCAGCTCGGGCCGGCCGGCCCAAGCTGCATACCGCGGGAGCGGGACGCCCCCTGCTGTCCTTCAAGCGCGGCATCACCAGCGACCTCTTGGGCGTCCTTGACTCTTGGCACAAGGAAGGCCAAGGGAACTGCTGTCAGTGGAGGGGTGTCAAGTGCAGCAATCGGACCGGCCATATCCTTAGGCTTGATCTTCGTAATCGGCATGCGGAGACACAGACTATCAATGAGAACATCTTCCCCGGAGGGTACTATGGAGACACGGCTTTGGTTGGCCAGATAAGTAATTCTTTGCTCACCATGGATCGTCTTGTGCACCTTGATCTTAGCATGAATTTCCTCCAGGGCCCAAGTGGTCGCATGCCGGAGTTCTTGGGCTCTTTGACGAGATTGAGATATCTCAACCTCTCTGGCATACCATTTTCTGGCAGAGTGCCCCCTCAGCTCGGCAACCTCTCAAACTTGCAGCATCTTGACCTCTCATGCCAAATTGGCACAGGACGTATGTACTCAAGAGACATTTCATGGGTAGCACGCATCCCTAAATTGCGGTCTCTTGGAATGAATTCAGTAAACCTCAGCACGATAGTTGATTGGCCTTATGTTGTCAACATGATTCCTTCTTTGAAGGCCCTCAACCTTCGGTTTTGCTCTCTTTCAACCGCAAATCATTCACTCCCACATATTAACCTTACCAAACTCGAGAGGCTTGATCTCTCCGACAACACCTTTGCACACCCAATGGCAAGGGGTTGGTTTTGGAATTTGACAGGCCTCCAGCATCTTTACCTTGTCGGCACTCAACTGTACGGTCAAGCTCCGGATGCACTGGCACATATGACATCCCTCCAAGTCCTTGATTTGTCAGGTAATCCTAACATGGGAGGGATGAGCAGTACAAGCTTCAAACACCTATGCAGTCTGAAAATTCTGGACCTTTCTTGGTGTCAAATTGTTGAAAATATAAAGGATATTATAGGGAGGATGCCACAGTGTCCCTTGAACAAACTGC
>NW_025261885.1:0-1642 GCF_018294505.1 Triticum aestivum
CAACTTGTTGGAAGTAACACATTTTGATGTGTGCAGTCCAATGAGTGCTGAGGCATGCAGTGAATATCGTTATGTTCTTACTTCACAGATGATTCGAGTAGATGTTGAGAATATTTACTTGATGAAACACAAGTCTGAATTATTGAATGGTTCAAGTAATTTCAGAGTGAAGTAGAAGATCATTGTGACAAGAGGATAAAATGTCTATGATATGATCATAGAGATGAATATCTGAGTTACGAGTTTTGGCACACAATTAAGACATTGTGGAAATTGTTTCGCAATTAATACCGCCTGGAACACCATAGTGTGATGATGTGTCCGAACATCATAACTGCACCCTATTGGATATGATGCATACCATGATGTCTCTTATCGAATTACCACTATTGTTCATGGGTTAGGCATTAGAGACAACCACATTCACTTTAAATAGGGCACCGCGTAATTCCGTTGAGATGACACCGTATGAATTATGGTTTAGAGAAACCTAAGTTGTCGTTTCTTAAAGGTTTGGGGCTGCGACGCTTATGTGAAAAAGTTTCAGGATTAAGCTCGAACCCAAAGCGGATAAAATGCATCTTCATAGGACACCCAAAACAGTTGGGTATACCTCCTAATTCAGATCCGAAAGCAATATGGATTGTTTCTTGAATCGGGTCCTTTCTCGAGGAAAGGTTTCTCTCGAAAGAGTTGAGTGGGAGCATGGTGGAGACTTGATGAGGTTATTGAACCGTCTCTTCAACTAGTGTGTGGCAGGGCACATGAAGTTGTTCCTGTGGCACCTACACCAATTGAAGTGGAAGCTTATAATATTGATCATGAAACTTCAGATCAAGTCACTACCAAACCTCGTAGGACGACAAGGACACGTACTACTTTAGAGTGGTACGGTAATCC
The DNA here is from genome assembly GCF_018294505.1 of Triticum aestivum. NCBI lineage: Eukaryota > Viridiplantae > Streptophyta > Magnoliopsida > Poales > Poaceae > Triticum > Triticum aestivum. Next base: position 901 of record NW_025261885.1, read on the forward strand.
TGTCTTGGAAGTCATGTTGCTAGACAACAATGAACCTACAAGCTATGGAGAAGCGATGGTGGGCCTGGATTCCGATAAATGGCTCGAGGCCATAAAATCCGAGAACGGATCCATGGACTTTGGTGGACTTGCCCGATGATCGGCAAGCCATTGAGATAAATGGATCTTTTAAGAAGAAGACGGACGTGGATGGTAATGTCACCATCTATGAAGCTCGACTTGTGGCGAAGTGTTTTCCGACAAGTTCAAGGAGTTGACTACGATGAGATTTTCTCACTCGTAGCGATGCTTAAAGTCCGTCGGATTCATGTTAGCATTAGCTGTATTTATGAAATCTGGCAGATGGATATCAAAACGAGTTTCCTTATCAGTTTTCGTGAGGAAAGGTTGTATGTAATACAATCAGAAAGTTTTTGTCGATCCTAAGGATGCTAAAAGGTATGCTAGCTCCAGCGATCCTTCTAAGGACTGGAGTGAGCATCTCGGAATTGGAATGTATGCTTTGATGATGATCAAAGATTTTGGGTTTGTACAAAGTTTATGAGAAACTTGTATTTCCAAAGAAGTGAGTGGGAGCACTATAGAATTTCTGATGAGTATATGTTGTTGACATATTGTTGATCAGAAATGACGTAGAATTTCTGGAAAGCATATAAGGTTATTTTGAAAGTGTCTTTCAATGGAAAGCCTGGATTAATCTACTTGAGCATTAAGCATCAAGATCTATAAGGATAGATCAAAA
>NW_025261886.1:0-1642 GCF_018294505.1 Triticum aestivum
AAATATCAATCTAGTAGGCCAAACCAAACTGATTATTCGAAGAGACTTGCAAAGATAACTAATCATACATAAGAGAATTCATAGAAGATTCAAATATTGTTCATAGATAAACTTGATCATAAACCCACAATTCATCGGTCTCAACAAACACACCGCAAAAGAAGATTACATTGAATAGATCTCCACGAGAGAGGGGGAGAACATTGTATTGAGATCCAAAAAGAGAGAAGAAGCCATCTAGCTAATAACTATGGACCCGAAGGTTTGAGGTAAACTACTCACACTTCATCGGAGGAGCTATGGTGATGATGTAGAAGCCCTCCGTGATCGATGCCCCTCCGGCGGAGCTCCGGAACAGGCCCCAAGATGGGATCTCGTGGGTACAGAAGGTTGCGGCGGTGGAATTATGTTTTTGGTTCCATATCTGATCGTTTGGGGGTACGTAGGTATATATAGGAGGAAGGAGTACGTCGGTGGAGCAACAGGGGGCCCACGAGGGTGGAGGGCGCGCCCTGGGGGGTAGGAGCGCCCCCCTACCTCGTGGCCTCCTCCTTTATTTCTTGACGTAGGGTCCAAGTCTCCTCACTAGTAGAAAACGGGGCAAAGGTCACAGGGCAGTTTTCACATTAGCCCCGGTTCAGTCACGAACCGGGACCCATGGGGGCATTCGTCCCGGTTCGTGAGCCCAGGGGGCCGGCCGGGGCCTCGTGGGCATTGGTCCCGGTTCGTATGGAACCATTTGTCCCGGTTCGAGCCACGAACCGGGACTAATGGTCCTCGCTCCTGGCCCACAACCATTTGTCCCGGTTCTTGGCATGAACCGGGACAGAAGGCCCGGATTTAGTACCGGTTCATGCCACGAACCGGGACCAATGAGGTGCCTATATATACCCCATCGCCACGGCAGAGCACTCCACAGTGCTCTATTTTTCTCTGGCCGGCGAGGGGAGGGCTTTGTGGTGCTCTAGCTCACCTCCTATGCACATGAGGTGTTCGATGAAATGCCCGAGCCACACTAGTTAATCTTTCTCCTCTCGAAACTCGACCTCCGAGCTCCATTTTCCTCGAGATTTGTCTAGGTTTAGCAGCCCGTCACGTCCCATTCCCGTCTTCACCGCCGTCGACCGCCCGCGCCGATCTCGTCGCCGGCAACACCGTGGTGAGCCTCTTGTTCTTATCTTCTTTTTGAAAGAAAAAAATTCTTACTTTAGATAGATACTTGTCTAATTTTCTTACTATTTTATTCCTTCTCATTACATAGTGCGATGGTTTTGGTATCCGCCCCCGTCGGCCCTCGTCCTGTCTATGATTCGGATGTGGTATATATTATCTTTTTATAACTATTTGATTCATTTATTGTTTATGACAAATATACCGACCAGCGTGACATAGATTTTATTTATCTAGGAGGTGGTTGAACCGGAAATTCTAACCGACCCTACTGTCGAGAGGTTAAATTTAGTTGAAGAAGAAAACAATTACTTGAAGGAAAAAATAAAAAAATTGAGGAGGAGAAGATGATATTGGAGTTGCATGTTGCGGATGTCGTCGATGATCACAAGATCAAGATGGATGCAATGCGCTTGAAGATTAGAAAGATTAGAAAATATGCCATTCATACCGAGGCTTGGTATCATTATGC
>NW_025261887.1:0-1642 GCF_018294505.1 Triticum aestivum
GTTTGAAGGGACTTGCAAGCGACCAGCTGGATTGACAGAGTTGCAAGTCTGTGTGCAGAAAGCTAATGAGACTCTCAGAGAGTATATTCAGAGGTGGATCACTTTGCACCACACTGTGGAAAATGTCTCTGATCATCAGGCAGTCTGCGCCTTCAAAGACGGCGTCAAGAACAGAGAACTGAGTTTGAAATTTGGTCGAACCGGTGACATGACCTTGAGTCGGATGATGGAGATTGCTACCAAGTACGCCAACGGCGAAGAAGAAGACCGACTCCGAAGCGGCAAGCACAAGCCGAGTCAGTCGGAAAAGGGAAACACCAGTCGGAAACAGAAGCGGAAGGCTGAACCGGCAGCTCCTGGAGAGGCTCTGGCCGTGACTCAAGGAAAGTTTAAGGGGAAACCAAAAGGATCCTGGAACCCCAAGAAGGTAAAGGATAAAGAAGGGAACGACGTGTTGGATATGCCATGTCACATTCACACAAAGAAAGATGAAGAGGGGAATATCATTTACCCAAAGCACACCACTCGCCAATGTCGACTCCTGATCCAGCAGTTTCAGGGAAAACAGTCTAAAGACAAGGAGAAGGAGTCGGACAAGGCCGAAGACAAGGAGGACAGTGAGGGAGGATATCCACATATCAACTCCACTCTGATGATCTTTGCAGATGTAGAAAGCAGAAGTCGACTGAAAGTGATTAACCGAGAGGTGAACATGGTTGCCCCAGCAAAGGCAAATTATCTGAAGTGGTCTCAAACACCCATCACATTCGACCAATCTGATCACCCGACTCATATTGCCACCCCTGGGAGGCAAGCTTTGGTGGTCGATCTAGTTGTCGAAGGCACTCGACTGACAAAAGTGCTGATGGATGGTGGAAGTGGGCTGAATCTGTTATATGCAGACACATTGAAAGGTATGGGCATTCCGATGTCCCGACTGAGCACTAGTAACATGAGCTTTCATGGAGTTATACCAGGGAAGAAGGCCGAGTCACTCGGCCAGATAGCTTTGGACGTGGTGTTTGGTGATTCGAAGCATTTTCGCAAAGAAAAGTTGACGTTTGAGGTCGTGGATTTTCAAAGTGCATATCATGCCATTTTAGGGAGACCAGCCTATGCACGGTTCATGGCTCGACCATGTTACGTGTACCTCAAATTGAAGATGCCCGGCCCCAAAGGAGTGATCACTGTCACCGGTGATAGGAAAAAGGTAGAGGAGTGCTTTCAGAAGGGCTCCAAGATTGCCGATTCCCAAGTGACAGCGGTCGAGTTCGAGGAGTACAAGCAAAACGCAGATCCGAGTGATTTGCTGCGATCGAAGAAACCCGCTACAGAGTCTGCATTCCAGTCGTCTGGGGAGACGAAGCCTGTTCATATTCACCCGACCGACCCCGATGCAGCTCCGACCCGCATCTCCACAACACTCGACCCAAAATAGGAAGAAGCGCTCATCCAGTTCCTCCGTGAGAACTGGGACATTTTTGCATGGAAGCCCGCTGACATGCCAGGTGTTCCCAGGGGACTGGCTGAGCATCGCCTAAGAGTCGACTCGTCTGCAAAACCAGTCAAAGAGCATCTTCGGCGGTCCGCCGTCCAGAAGAGAAAGGCCATTGGTGAAGAAGTGGCTCGACTGTTGGCGGCA
>NW_025261888.1:0-1642 GCF_018294505.1 Triticum aestivum
CGTCTCGGTCATGTCTGCTTGTCTCCCGAACCCGTAGGGTCTACACACTTAAGGTTCAGTTACGCTAGGGTTATAGGGATATGTATATGCAGTAACCCGAATGTTGTTCGGAGTCCCGGATGAGATCCCGGACGTCACGAGGAGTTCCGGAATGGTCCGGAGGTAAAGATTTATATATGGGAAGTCCTGTTTCGGGCATCGGGACAAGTTTCGGGGTTATCGGTATTGTACCGGGACCACCGGAAGGGTCCCGGGGGTCCACCGGGTGGGTCCACCTGTCCCGGGGGGCCACATGGGCTGTAGGGGGTGCGCCTTGGCCTAATGGGCCAAGGGCACCAGCCCCACATAGGCCCATGCGCCTAGGGTTCAAGGGGGGCAAGAGTCCTAGGAGGTTAAGGCACCTCCTAGGTGCCTTGGGGGGAGGGAAAACCCCCTTGGCCGCCGCACCCCCTAGGAGATTTGATCTCCTAGGGACGGCCACCCCCCCTTGGCACCCCTATATATAGTGGGGGGAGAGGAGGGACTTCATACCTGAACGCCCTGGCCTTTGGTTGCCTCCTTCTCCCTCCCCAACACCTCCTCCACCTCCATAGTGCTTAGCGAAGCTCTGCCGGAGAACTGCAGCTCCACCAACACCACGCCGTCGTGCTGCTGCTGGTGCCATCTCCCTCAACCTCTCCTCCCTTCCTTGCTGGATCAAGAAGGAGGAGACGTGGCTGTTCCGTACGTGTGTTGAACGCGGAGGTGCCGTCCGTTCGGCGCAGGTCATCGGTGATTTGGATCACGTCGAGTACGACTACATCATCACCTTGCAAGCTTCCGCACGCGATCTACAAGTGGTATGTAGATGCAAACTCTCTCCCTAGACTCGTTGCTTAGATGAACTCATAGATGGATCTTGGTGAAACCATAGGAAAAATTTTAATTTTCTGCAACGTTCCCCAACAGTGGCATCATGAGCTAGGTCTATGCGTAGTTCTCTTTGCACGAGTAGAACACAACTTTGTTGTGGGCGTGGATTTTGTCATCTTACTTGCCTCTACTAGTCTTTTCTTGCTCAACGGTATTGTGGGATGAAGCGGCCCGGACCAACCTTACACGTACACTTATGTGAGACCGGTTCCACCGACTAACATGCACAAGTTGCATAAGGTGGCTGGCGGGTGTCTGTCTCTCCCACCTTAGTTGGAGCGGAATCGATGAACAGGGCCCTTATGAAGGGTAAATAGAAGTTGACAAAATCACGTTGTGGTGATTCGTAGGTAAGAAAACGTTCTTGCTAGAACCCAATTGCAGCCACGTAAAAGATGCAACAACAATTAGAGGACGTCTAACTTGTTTTTGCAGCGATTGATCATGTGATGTGATATGGCCAGAAGTTGTGATGAATGATGAATTGTGATGTATGAGATCATGTTCTTTGTAATAGGATTCACGACTTGCATGTCGATGAGTATGACAACCGGCAGGAGCCATAGGAGTTGTCATTATTTTTTGTATGACCTGCGTGTCATCGAATAACGTCATGTAAACTACTTTACTTTATTGCTAAACGTTAGTCATAGAAGTAGAAGTAGTCGTTGGCGTGACAACTTCATGAAGACACGATGATGGAGATCATGATGATGGAGATCATGGTGTC
>NW_025261889.1:0-1642 GCF_018294505.1 Triticum aestivum
ATCACAAGTCCATCTTCTGTGCCAGCTAAAATTAATGGTCATGAATCTCCATTGAATATAGCACTCTTGCTTTCAAAACAAAGAACATGTCAAAGTCAACATGAGTGTTTATAATGCTTGACTTGTTGCAAATAGTTTATGACAAGATCAAGGAGTTGATTATGACGAGATTGTCTCATCATAATAATACTTAAAGTCAATTTGGATTAAATTAGCAATTATTAAATATTTTAGTTATGAGATATAACAGATGGATGTCGAAATGATTCCCATGAGCTGGAAATAGAACCAAGGATGTACATTTGATACGGCCCAAGGTAATTTTGTTGATCCAGAGGATGCTAGTAAGTGTGCAAACTTCAAAAGATCTCGTGATGATCTGAAATAAGCATAGTGGAGTTGGAATATTTATTTTGATGAATTGATCAGATAATATGATTTCTTCGATAGAAACAAAAATGCTTGTACTTACAAGAAAGTAAGTATGAGCATGATAATATTTCTAAACACTGTGTGTGCATGACACATTGTTGATTGGAAATTATATAAATTTCTTGACATGGATTAAGACTTTATTGAAAATAGTTTTTCAGCAAAGTACTTAGGCAATATAGTCCTTGTATTATACATAATAATCTATGAAGATGATAGTGTCTAAACGGGCTTAGCCTAAATACATATTGACCAGAGTACTAAAGTAGTTTAGTATGAAAAATGTCAAGAAGAGTTTTCTTGTCAAAGTCACATGGAAAGAGTTCTTAGCAAGAATCGATATCTTAAAATACTAAATAGTGAAATACATGATTTCAATAAACTTGTGTTCAATTCAATGGTTTGTAATAACAAGATATGTTCAAGTACTCCAAGTAAGCTGTGAGTAAATTTACTAGTATGGGCAAATTGTTGATCATAGGACAACAATGAAGATATCGTTAAGTATTAATGACATGTTTCTCCCATATGGAGAGAATAAAGAGATTGTTGTAAAGAGTTACATGAATACATGTTTGATGTAAGTAGTACATCGACAAAAACTTCAATTGGTGCTCCAAGCGAATTTCGATTTCAATTAAATGATTTATGGTGGCACAGCAAGTTAGAATTTATCCAAGAAAGTTACCGTGGTGAATTCTATAATAGAAGGCTGAGTATATTGTCGCTTTAGAAGCAACAATAGAGGGTGATGAATCAACGGTTCATATATGAACTTAGTATGGTTTCTAGATGATTACGCAAATAGAACATTGTTCTCATATGGTGGTCTATGCCTTAATCTAAGGAATCAAAGGTCTTGCCAGTGATTCAATATATACTAAGCTTGTTTCAAATAAATTATGTATTCATGTGAAAGCATTACGGATGCATAGAAATGCAAATGATACAAACGGATCTGAAGTTGTCAGATTCGATAGGACGAAGTCTAAACCACAAGCAAGACATGTACTTACACCGGAATGCCATTGGTGTAAAAGTTAAAAGTATGAAATAGATTATTGACTCTAGTGCAAGTGGGAGACTGTTGGAAATATGCCATAGAGGCAATAATATTTGTATTATTATATTACCCTATTCATAGTTAAGATTTTATATTTCATGCTATAATTGCTATGATGCTGTAATATGTGATTCAGTGAAAAATTCA
>NW_025261890.1:0-1642 GCF_018294505.1 Triticum aestivum
CCAAAGCGATTTCCATGGTTGTCGAATTCCAAGGTGCGCTTACATGTCGGTCATCAACAATCACGGTTTGGGCCGATTCTGGCCCGTTTCTTGGACTATTACTCTATTATGGGGTCTTGGAGTCATTTCGATGATTGACGAACCCTTGGTGCGTTTACGTGTCGGTCATCAACACTCACATATTCGGCCGATTCTAGTCCGTTTTGTGCACTATCACTCAGCGTTTTGGGGACCTAGAGCAATTTCCACGATCGATGAACCCCGGGGTTCGTTTATGTGTCCGTCGTCAACACTGAGAGTTTTGGCCAATTCTGACGGGTTTCATGGACTATTACTCACCGTTTTGGGGTCCCGAAGCGATTTCCATAGTTGTTGAACCCCAAGGAGTCCTTACGTGTTGGTCGTCAACACTGACAGTTTTGGCCGATTCTGGCCCGTTTCATGGACTTTTACTCACCGTTTTGGGGTCCCAAAGCGATTTGCATGGTTGTCGAACTCCAAGGTGCGCTTACGTGTCGGTCATCAACAATCACAGTTTGGGACGATTCTGGCCCGTTTCTTGGACTACTACTCTATTTTGGGGTCTCGGAGTCATTTCCATGATTGACGAACCCAGGGTGCGTTTACGTGTCGGTCATCAACACTCACATATTTGGCCGAATCGTGTCCGTTTCGTGCACTATTACCCAGTGTTTTGGAGACCCAGAGGGATTTCCACGATTGATGAACCCCGGGGTGCATTTATGTGTCTGTCGTCAACACTCACAGTTTTGGCCAATTCTGACATGTTTCGTGGACTATTACTCACGGTTTTGGGGTCCCGAAGCGATTTCCATAGTTGTTGAACTCCAAGGTGTGCTTACGTATTGGTCATCAACACTCCCAGTTTTGGCCGATTCTGGCCCGTTTCATGGACTATTACTCACCGTTTTGGGCTCCCAAAGCGATTTCCATGGTTGTCGAATTCCAAGGTGCGCTTTCATGTCGGTCATCAACAATCACGGTTTGGGCCGATTCTGGCCCGTTTCTTGGACTATTACTCTATTATGGGTTCTTGGAGTCATTTCGATGATTGACGAACCCTTGGTGCGTTTACGTGTCGGTCATCAACACTCACATATTCGGCCGATTCTAGTCCGTTTTGTGCACTATCACTCAGCGTTTTGGGGACATAGAGCAATTTCCACGATCGATGAACCCCGGGGTTCGTTTATGTGTCCGTCGTCAACACTGAGAGTTTTGGCCAATTCTGACGGGTTTCGTGGACTATTACTCACCGTTTTGGGGTCCCGGAGCGATTTCCATAGTTGTTGAACCCCAAGGTGTCCTTACGTGTTGGTCATCAACACTCACAATTTTGGCCGATTCTGGCCCGTTTCATGGACTATTACTCACCGTTTTGGGGTCCCAAAGCGATTTCCATGGTTGTCGAACTCCAAGGTGCGCTTACGTGTCGGTCATCAACAATCACAGTTTGGGCCGATTCTGGCCCGTTTCTTGGACTACTACTCTATTTTGGGGTCTCGGAGTCATTTCCATGATTGACGAACCCCAGGGTGTGTTTACGTGTCGGTCATCAACACTCACATATTTGGCCGAATCGTGTCCGTTTCGTGCACTATTACTCAGTGTTTTGGAGACC
>NW_025261891.1:0-1641 GCF_018294505.1 Triticum aestivum
AGGTCTGGCTCCTTCTCCGGGCTGCAAGGTCCCGATCTGATCCCAACAACGGGGTGGCGGAGCGGCGGCCACCCTCTGGATCGGCTGGGGCTGGATCAGCAGGGTGAGTGGGCAAGACCGGGGGGTCGTGGGCGCCATCTAGTTCAGGTCAGATCCCTCTGGATCCGACGCTTGGACGCCGTAGGCCGGCGTGGGGTGGTAGTGTTCATCGCTGGCCATGTCAGATCGATGGATTCGGCGCCTGAATGATCTACGACGGCTGTTCTTCTCGATCCTCCTTCCTGGTGGGTTGAGCATCATGGCACTTTCATCTCTGCAGGTGTCGGTTCACGGCTCGCTGCCGGATCTGGATCAGATGGAGGTTTGGTGGTATAGGATGGGGACCGAAGGAAACTTTTGCCGTCTAGTTCAGCCCGGTATCAGCGACGTCCCTCCACGCTGTTACCCTCATAGGAGGCGAAGTCGAGGTGCCTCCTATCCACCTCCAAACCCCTCCCGGACGAAAGTCCAAAATTCCATCTCGATTGGGCGGCGGCGGCGGCGGCCCGCGCGTCATACCCTCCATGGAGGCGCCGTCTTGGGAGGCTCAGGTGTTCGGGGAAGAGTTGCTATGGATGGTAGGCTCAGGTGAAAGATATTAGTGTCAAACTGCTCATGTGCATCTCCCACACTAGCTGCCAAACTATAAAATGATGACAAAATTAGGCTGGTCACGTGGGCGCTGGTATGTACCAGCAACTGAACGCTAATATGCACAATATGACCTTTGTAAACATAGGAGCTGTGAATAAATACAGAAAATGAGCTTACAGGACACGCAAAATGTGTTTTATTGTAGGTTCCAATTTTCACATTAAAAAGAGTAGCACACACATGGATAGACGTGTGTGTGTGTGAAGGGGGGGGGGGGTACATATAAAAACAAAGAGCATGTGCCCGGCACATAATAGACGAAATGGCATAAGAAACAACACCATTTTCGACCCAATAGAACACATGCGACAACCCCCCATTTTTATCACTGATCAATGCTTTCTCATGTAAAATTTGAAACAAATAACTCATACGCTATATGGATTGGTGTAGACAAATAGCAGTCACATAACTGAAACTATCAAAAAAAGGCAAAAGTATCAAGATACACAAGAATTTGTTCACCGCCCCGATAGGGTGGACAAAAAAACGACCTGAAGTAAAATGAAAAAAACAGACATCTGAAAATTAGTAAAAGTGGACTAAAAAGGACTGGATGGGGTACTACTTTTATCACTTTATGCATACCGTGTTACTAATTACAAGATACTCCATAGTGAATTGTAATGACAAATTCACTACCATATGCCTTTTCATTTTTGGATTTCTTGGACGTTCCTGGCTGTGGGCATCGTGCTTTGCAGAAGCCCGACACCCTTTCAATGCGGTTGTATCACCTCGATGCATCAATTGAATGAAATGTTCTTATCCAAAAAATGTTTTTTTGCCAATATAGCCTTTGCATTTGTAATTACTGAATAAAACAGTACTAAACAAGAAGTGTATACTATAGTACTTAGGACAAAAAAAGGATATTTTTGTCATTGTGTGTGTGTGTGTGTGTGTGTGTGTGTGTGTGTGTGTGTGTGTGTGTGTGTGTGTGTGTGT
>NW_025261892.1:0-1641 GCF_018294505.1 Triticum aestivum
GGGGGGGGGGGATAGGACTGGTCATCTGTCTCTAAATCCTCCTCTGAGGAGCTATCCGTAACCAGCGAGATATGCGCTTCGTCAGATAGCATAGTCTGCTCTGAAGACCTTGTTTTCACTCCAGAATTTGCCATCACCGTGTCAAATGGCTGATGCACACGAAGAGCAGTTGAATGTACTAACATTGTTGACAAATGTAATATGTAACGAAAAAAGGATGGCCTGATATAATTTACATATAAGATGACTGGCTAAGCAGGATAGCATTGCAAAATTCACATATTTGATGCCTGGCTAAACAAGATGGCGTTGCATAATTCACATAAACGATGAATAAACTAAACAGATGGCATTCGCACAAAGGATGTCTAAACTAAGCAGATGACATATTTGATGTATAAAGTAAGCAATGCAAGACACCATATGCATGATATAACCAACATCAGCATGCCAAGTTAGAGCGAAGACCTCAGGGGGTAAATAGGAGTTGTCTTCTCCTTCTGAATCCCCCTCAGAACAGATATCTTCCTCTCGATTACAATCCGAAATGCGTGGAGGGGGGCTGCCTTTGCGCCTACCATGGAGCGACATCTGCATGAAATTTTATTGCCACGCAAGGCTCGTCTCTTTTGCTCTACATGTTCAGTTCCATTGTTTACAATAACTGTCATGCATAGGAATAAAACATAGTGAGATTATGTAAGGAGTGCATGCAGAAATCTAGAGTGATGGTAGCAACCTGTGGATAGACCCAAAACCAATAATAGCAGGCAGATAATGGCTTCAGTTAAAAAATACAGATAATGGCTTCTTTACTGTTTGTTTCCCACCCAACATGAAACTCATAGTAGACACCGGAGATTAACCAGACAATAGATAGATACTATTGATAGCGGCCCCGATATGTACCCCACAACCATTTAAAAACTCAAGTTTGACCATTAGTTTGGAGCTGACTCAGAGTATAATCGGTGAACAGGACGATAAAGTAGCATGTAATATTAAGCGATGCATAACGTAAGCAGACACGAAAGAGTGTGACCTCTCTTGCGGACCCGTGTAGTCCTCGAGGTCATCTGCTCGGTTGATGATGGTAATGCAGTTTTCATGGCTGCCAGTGGCGGGGAAGAAGATCTGAGGCGGCGAAAGACAGTCTGGAGGCCGGATCCCTGCTGTGCTAGACCCTTCTGTCGTTGGAGCAGCTGAGCTGGGGTGGACGACGACGCAGCAGGAGCGGGACAAACCACACAAGGTTTTCTTTGACAACTATCTGTAAGAGAAGTAATTCTGTAAGGGCTCGTTTGAATTGGAGGATTCCAACAATGCAGGGATAGGAAATAGACAGGAATAGGATAGGAATGCACGTGCAAAACAGAGAATTTAAAAACACAGGATTTCTGCCAATCTGGGTGTTTGATTCACAACAATTGGAAGATCACAGGATGCAAAGAAGCATGGTGAGATTAAGTCAAACCACAAGAAAATGTACGGTTATAATGCTATTATGCTACTATCTCTTAGTCTTGTGCTTCATGAATAGGAATTTGAAAAGGAGGACAAGTGAAAATTAAAATTCCTACGTTTTTTCTTTCAAGGAGACACTAAAGGAACAAATCCGTGTGCTCAGTGGACAATATATAT
>NW_025261893.1:0-1641 GCF_018294505.1 Triticum aestivum
TCATTTCACTTGTTTCAAAATAGTTTTCACACATTTCAGAAAACACATTACTCTCATTTGCAATACTAATTTCACTGCAAATTTAAGAAATATATTGAAATATATTCCACTCATAAAAAATATCAGTTTCAAACACTGAAAAATTAGTTTCACAACAAAAATTGGTTTTATTTCACTTTTATTCAAATAACTTATTTCACTCATTTCAGAAAGCACACTGCACTCATTTACAAAATATAGATTTCGCCCATTTCACTAGTTTCAGAAAACTGATTTCACTCATTACAAAAAATATACGAGAAAATAATTTCACTTCGTATTTATGAAAAAATATTGAAACATATTTCACTCAGCAGAGATATCAGTATCACACAATGAAAAAGTCGTTTCACACCAAAAAGATATATTTCACTTTTTTCAAATAACTCATTTCACTCATTCAGAAAACGCACTATAGTCGCTCAATTGAAATAATATATTTCACTTGTTTCAAAAAACTGATTACACTTATTACAAAAGATAAATTTCACTAGTTTCAATAAAACACATAACAGTTACTCCATTGAAGAAACAATTTCACAAGCTAGAATATGAAACTCACAAAGAAAACTATATTCGGAAAAGTGTTTCAATCATTTCAATAACTGATTTCAATCATTTCGATAATTGTAATTTGAAATGAGTGAAATTAATATTTTGATATGATTGAAATAGTAAAAATTAAACTAGTTTATATATATTCAAGATTGGTATCATTATAAAGAACTTATGTTCAAGAATTTGAATATATGGAAATTTTAAATAATAGTACAAAGCTGTAAAAAATATTGGTCATCTAAAAATATAACCAAAAATAAAATGCATGGATTTGTTTGAGAAAGAGGAGAGATGCTGCATGCATGCGTACAATCCACTGCAAAAAGTAATGTCTCTCCCTGACATGGTCCCTACTAGTCTGTGGAGTATGTGGGTTAGCCCACGGAAACCACGTCCTACCCGCATATCGTTCTCCATCAGAAAAACAATATTTGTTAGCGTCCCACGCACGCCGCCGTGCGATGCAGCGACCATGGATCAGGCAGGCGAGCTGACCAGCCGCCGAAGTGACGCTGCTTGCTCCGGCACATATGTACTCTGTTGCCGCTTCCACACTCCCTCCTTAGTTCCCTCTTGGTCATCACCATCTCCTCCTTGCTGCCTCTGCCGATGGAGAAGAGTTTCGCCGGCGCCGCCCTTAGATCCCTACCCGCTGCGCCGACTGAGGATGCCAGTGTCCGTGAACTTGTATTGCAGTTTTCGCTGTAACAGGCAGGGCAGTCCGTGTACCCGCAGTAGTGCCAAATGATCGGCGGATGGCATGATCATGGCGACACGCGCATGCAGGGGAACTGTATGTGCACCGGCGAGCGGACGTCCGCGAACACAATGGCTTTGTCCTGTTATTGGCTGCGTGATTAAGTGCTGATGGTGGTGCATGAATGGAGGCGTTGGCACCACGGCTGGTTTGGGATGGCACGCTGGGTCCGTTGGATTCTAGCTACTTGGCTCCACATGGACATGCTCATCGACGCTGTCAGCAAGGAGCAGCGCGTCATCGACAGACGGAGGCAACACTCCGGCAGCTCCTCGCCGGAGTTCGAT
>NW_025261894.1:0-1641 GCF_018294505.1 Triticum aestivum
AACATGTAAACGCACCCCGGGGTTCGTCAATCATGGAAATGACTCCGGGACCCCAAAACAGAGTAATAGTCCAAGAAACGGGCCAGAATCGGCCAAAACTGTGATTGTTGATGACTGACACGTAAGCACACCTTGGGGTTCAACAACTATGGAAATCGCTTCGGGACCCCAAAACGGGTCAGAATTGGACAAAACTGTGAGTGTTGACGACGGACACATAAACGCACCCCGGGGTTCATCAATCGTGGAAATCGCTCTGGGTCCCCAAAACGCTGAGTAATAGTGTACGAAACCGCGAGTAATAGTACATGAAACGAAAATCGCTTTGGGACCCCAAAACGGTGAGTAATAGTCCATGAAACGGGCAAGAAACGGCCGAAACCGCGAGTGTTGATGATCGACACATAAGCGCACCTTGGAGTTCGATAACCATGGAAATCACTCCGGGACCCCGAAATGGTGAGTAATAGTGCATGAAGCGGGCCAGAATCGGCCAAAACTGCGAGTGTTGACGATCAACACGTAAACACACCTTGGGGTTCACCAACTATGGAAATTGCTTCATTACCCGAAAACGATGAGTAATAGTCCACGAAACGGGTCAGAATTGGACAAAACTGTGGGTGTTGACAACTGACACATAAACGCACCCCGAGGTTCATCAATCGTGGAAATCGCTCTGGGTCCCCAAAGCGGCGAGTAATAGTCCACAAAACGGATAAGAATCGGCCAAATATGTGAGTGTTGATGATCGACACGTAAATGCACCCCGAGGTTCGTCAATTGTGGAAATGACTCCGGGACCCCAAAAGAGAGTAATAGTCCAAGAAACAGGCCAGAATCATTCCGAACTGTGATTGTTGATGACCAACACATAAGCGCACCTTGGAGTTCGACAACCATGGAAATCGCTTCGGGACCCCAAAACGGTGAATAATAGTCCACGAAACGGGTCAGAATTGGACAGAACTGTGAGTGTTGACGACAGACACATAAACGCACCCCGGGGTTCATCAATCGTGGAAATTACTCTGGTCCCCAAAACGCTGAGTAATAGTGCACGAAACCGCGAGTAATAATCCATGAAACGAGAATCGCTTTGGAACCCCAAAACGACGAGTAATAGTCCATGAAACGGGCCAGAAACGGTCGAACCCACGAGTGTTGATGATCGACATGTAAGCGCACCTTGGAGTTCGATAACCATGGAAATCACTCCGGAACCCCGAAACGGTGAGTAATAGTGCATGAAACGGGCCAGAATCGGCCAAAACTGCGAGTGTTGATGACCAATACGTAAGCACACCTTGGGGTTCAACAACTATGGAAATCACTTCGGGACCCGAAAACGATGAGTAATAGTCCACTAAACGGGTCAGATTTGGCCAAAGCTGTGAGTGTTGACGACCGACACATAAACGCACTCCGGGGTTCATCAATCGTGGAAATCGCTCTGGGTCCCCAAAACGCTGAGTAATAATGCACGAAACCGCGAGTAATAGTCCATGAAATGAGAATCGCTTTCGGACCCCAAAACGGTGAGTAATAGTCCATGAAACGGGCCAGAATCGGCCAAAACCAAGAGTGTTGACGATAGGCACGTAAACGCACCCGGGGGTCGACAACCATGGAAATCACTCT
>NW_025261895.1:0-1641 GCF_018294505.1 Triticum aestivum
GACGAAATCTCTATCATATGTTTGTTCCGGCTTATTTTGCAAGCCAATCCTTTGTTTTGTTTTGAGTTGTGGTATTCGAGTTGCTTCAATGTCAAGTGTTTGATTCCATACCTTCCCCAAATGGTGTTCTCATACTCCGATGCGAATACTAGTCCTTCTCGATCATCAAGATTGTCTTATCAATCCTTTTCAACCGGCGTGTTTTCTCTTCAAGTGGATCCGATCATTTCAACATCCGCAAGATCCAATCTCAGCTTTCTCAACGGTGTCGTTTTCTTCCATCCCAAGTTGCCTTTGTTTTCCCACCCACCCACCCTTTTTCTTCGAGGACTCGGATTTCTTTATCAAATATCCATTTTATTATGGAAGTCTCTCCATTCTTCTTCCTTCATGTTCGTACCCGGTGATGCTCATGAAGATTTTAACGAAGTTTCTAGTTCACCATTATCCATTCTTTTTCTTCTCCGGTGGAACCAATTCAAGCTTTCGGTGTTGATCATATTCTTTTCCGAATTTCAATGTTTTCTCATGCCGGTGCAATTCTTAATCGTTCACCTCTCGCTATTCTATTGTTCTGGAGTGCTCAAGATATCTCGAAGATTCGTGTTTTCCACTCTGCTTTCGTTCAAGCTCTTTCGAGGATGTTATCTCTTTCAAGCCATTTAGTTCAACCGGTGCATTCTCCTTTTCAAGTAATCGTTCAACGGTGTTTCTTTTGAGTGGGCCCTAACCCACAGGTCTTTTCCCAGGATCTTACCCGACTCTTCTTATTTCCCGGAGATATCCTCAAATTTCTTGTCAAAGTTTGACGTAAGAATGAATTATCATCAGTCAAATGTCCTTCTCCAAGATCTTTCAAATTCATTTCATCGTTGATTCAACTTTTATTCTTCTTTATTCCGGTGCCTCAACAATTCATGGTGGTGTTTCTCATCGTAATTCTCAGATTTTGGAGACCAGAGAAGATTTTCTCTCAATCTTGCTTCATTCTCTTCAAGATTCGTGGCTCTAGTTTGTTGCCATCCTCTCATAATTATTTTCGATTGTGAAAATTCTTTTCACCATCCGGAGTAATTGAAGATTCTTCTCAGTTTGTTATCCGGAGTCCATCAATTCTGGATTATTCATGTCAGCTTCTAGTTATCATTCTCCAATCATACCGATGCATCATTCAAGTATATTCTCTAATCAGCTCATGATCTTTTGTTCTCGTGGATCTAATTTCCCTCAAGTATTTCAATTCGTTCTCTAATTCCTTTCCGATGATTTATCCCTTTACTTTGTTCTTTGTCAATGCTTACGGTGGTTCAAGATTTCTCTTCCTTCGTTTATCATATCAATGCATTCATTGTTTCAACCCTACGGGTGGTTCGTCGAAGACCTTCTTAAGTTTGCGCCATATCTATCTTCATCGTTTCCATGAGAATAAGTAGTGTGCCAAATCCATTGTTTGTCATCAATTAAATTGGTGAAGGATAAACATAACGTAATTCTTATTCTTGTTCATCCAAGCGATTAATTCCTTATTCCAGAGGTGCATCAACTTCTTGATTCCAATTGTGTTCAGCTTTTTCTTTTCCCGGAGTTCCAAGTTCTCTCAATTATTTCACCACGGAGTTTCATCTAAATCATTACAAGGTT
>NW_025261896.1:0-1641 GCF_018294505.1 Triticum aestivum
ATCAAATCCCTGAGGGTTTCAAACCCGTAAACATCGAATCATACGATGGCACAACAGATCCTGCGGTATGGATCGAGGACTACCTCCTTCATATCCACATGGCCTGCCGTGATGATCTACACGCCATCAAATACCTCCCACTGAAGCTTAAAGGACCAGCTCGGCATTGGCTTAACAGCTTGCCAGCGGAGTCAATTGGTTGTTGGGAAGACCTGGAAGCCGCATTCCTCGACAACTTCCAGGGCACCTATGTGCGACCACCAGACGTCGATGACCTAAGCCACATAATTCAGCAGCCAGAGGAATCAGCCAGACAATTCTGGACACGGTTCCTAACCAAGAAAAATCAAATCATCAACTGTCCGGATGCAGAGGCCCTTGCAGTCTTCAAACATAACATCCGCGACGAGTGGCTTGCCCGACACCTAGGACATGAAAAGCCGAAATCCATGGCAGCCCTCACAACACTCATGACCCGCTTTTTCGCGGGAGAGGACAGCTGGCTAGCTCATAGTAACAACATGACCAAGAGCCCTGGTAATTCGGATACCAAGGATAGAAACGGCAGGTCGCGTCGCAACAAACACAAGCGCCACATTAACGGCGATAATGCTGAAGATACCTCAGTCAATGCCAGGTTCAGAGGCTCTAAACCCGGTTAGCGGAAAAAGCCATTCAAAAGAAATACTCTGGGCCCGTCCAACTTGTACCGAATACTCGACCGCTCGTGCCAGATACACGGCACCCCCAAAAAACTAGCCAACTACACCAATAGGGATTGTTGGGCGTTCAAGCAGGCAGGCAAGTTAAATGCCGAAAACAATGACAAGGGGCTACATAGCAACGACGAGGAGGAGCCCCGGCTGTCGAACAATAGAGGACAGAAGGGATTCCCCCTACAAGTGCGGACGGTGAACATGATATACGCAACCCACATACCCAAAAGGGAGCGGAAGCATGCACTAAGGGACGTATATGCGATGGAGCCAGTCGCCCCAAAGTTCAATCCATGGTCCTCCTGCCTGATCACTTTTGATCGAAGGGACCACCCCACTAGCATCCCCCATGGCGGATTTTCGCCGCATTGGTTCTAGACCCAATCGTTGACGGATTTCACCTCACTAGAGTCCTGATGGACGGCGGCAGCAGCCTGAACCTGCTTTATCAGGATACAGTGCGCAAAATGGGCATAGACCCCTTAAGGATTAAACCCACAAAGACGACCTTTAAAGGCGTCATACCAAGTGTAGAGGCCAACTGTACAGGCTCAGTTACACTTGAAGTGGTCTTCGGATCCCCAGATAACTTCCGAAGCGAGGATTTAATCTTCGACATAGTCCCGTTCTGCAGCGGCTATCACGCACTGCTCGGACGAACCGCATTTGCAAAGTTCAATGCGGTGCCGCACTACGCATACCTCAAGCTCAAGATGCCAGGCCCTCGGGAGTCATTACGGTCAACGGAAACACCGAACGCTCTCTCCGAACGGAGGAGCATATGGCGGCCCTCGCGGCGGAAGTACAAAGCAGCCTCTCAAGGCAATCATCGAGTCCGGCTATTAAACGTCTGGACACCGTCAAGCGTGCCCGGAGTAACCTACAACAAGACCGCCTGGCGCATCCCGAGCACGCGTAGCAATGC
>NW_025261897.1:0-1641 GCF_018294505.1 Triticum aestivum
GAGCCTATTGAATAGATTACTTGAGTCATAGAGTCATGTTGTGATGCCATGTTGTATTTGCACATATCGAGCATATTGTGTGTATGCTATTGAAATGCTTGGTATGTGTGGGATCTGACCATCTAGTTGTTTATCTTTAGTAGCCTCTCTTACGGGGAAATGTCTCCTAGTGTTTCCACCGAGCCATGGTAGCTTGCTACTGCTCCGGAACACTTAGGCTGGCCGGCATGTGTCCTTCTTCGTTCCTGTGTCTGTCCCTTCGGGGAAATGTCACGCGGTGAATACCGGAGTCCTGTTAGCCCGCTACAGCCCGGTTCACCGGAGTCCTGCTAGCCCAGTGCTACAGCCTGGATTCACTCGCTGATGACCGACACGTTCGATGCTGGGTCATGAATGCCTGTCCCTGTAAGTCTGTGCCGCTTTGGGTTTACGACTAGCCATGTCAGCCCGGGCTCCTTATCATATGGATGCTAGCGACACTGTCATATATGTGTGCCAAAAGGCGCAAACGGTCCCGGGCAGAGGTAAGGCGACACCCGTGGGAATACCGTGCGTGAGGCCGCAAAGTGATATGAGGTGTTACATGCTAGATCGATGTGGCATTGAGTCGGGGTCCTAACAGCGTTGGTATCAGAGCTTGACTGCCTGTAGGATTACCAAGCCAAACTGGTCGAAGTTGAGTCTAGAAATTCTTTAGTTATATAAGGGAATTGATTGTGGGATGGAACGTAAGGCTCTTTTTACTCCTTATACCTCATGGCCTTCTGATCTGAGTCATCATCTTCTCTTCTACGGGGATTAAGAACTAGGCTATCTCTTCTTTCTATTAGGATCACGTGTTACTAATCCGTAGACCTATAAGATTGTTGGATTTAAGCCTCGTTTCAGTTCCTATTACTTCCGTATGTTAAATTGTTGATCTCGAAACCTTGATATTGTGCCTTTGAGTGGTTATGCCACCATTTTTGTGAATGTCTCAAATCTTTTCTGAGCATTACAGCCGTTATGCTGTCCGAGTCACCCCACGTTTCTGAATAGTCTGAAGCATTTGCAAAATTCCTTCCTCCCATTCCGATGTTCCTTTGGGCCAGATTAACCACACTAATCGGTGTGTTGAGGTAATTATTGCCTTGACATATATGTTGGAGTTATTATTATGACCCTAGGTGTCTTAGGGGATCATCTAGTGGTCTAGCCATGATTTGTGTCCTAGTGTGAAGATTCTGGCCTTTATTCTCGGAAGCATCCCGTGATGCTACTTAGTAGTAGGTATTCTACTCCTGGGTTCTGAACCCGAGATTCACTCTACCTACTTCATGTTGATAGTAATTGCTAGTGCCTTTAGTATATTAGTAACCTTTGCGATAGTCCTTGAAGTCCGTGGTATCTTCTTCTTCCAAATACCATGAACTACTTATGGCAGATGTTTATTGGATCAAAAAAAATCACAATTAGAGTACTCTTGAGGAGTTCTCCATTCATAAATCGTGACTCTGCCAGTTCTACCTTTCTGCATGGGTTATCCGGAAGAAATATGTTGAACTTGGTTCGACATACTAATCTATGCATCCACAACTCAGAAAGTTATATGTTCCTTTGAGTTGTTCTCTTTAGTTGCATTCTGACCCTCGTCTATCAATT
>NW_025261898.1:0-1641 GCF_018294505.1 Triticum aestivum
GGTCTACTATGAGAACCACTGGCCTAATGAGTCAACTTGTGTGCATGAGGGTAGATCCAAATTAAAATTAAACAATATCGTAGTCCCGGATTGTTAGCATCCGATCTTGAGGGACGCAACTACCAATTTAGTGCCACATATGAGGAGAGGAGCCAATGCCCAGCTATATATAGAAGCTCATAGTTGACTGGGCCTGCTACTACCTAATTGAGCTCTGCACATGCATGCCAATAGTGTACGTTCACAATAACGAGAGCAAGCGGTACATGGGCATGGCGTGCTCCCCAAAAATATCAGCCAATTCCAGCTAGTGCCATGAGGGCACCTGTACGGTAAGCACCGCGTGTGGCTTGTTGTAAACTACGTACATAGGTTCAGAGCATCGATCGACAAGGGTACATGATCTGCTTCTGATCTGATCATCAACGCCTACACAACCTCTTGCATCATGTACAATCCGGCTATAAATACCATCCAAAACAAGCCGAGGACATACAGCAGTAAAATCACATACACATGTGACTAGGTTCCTCGATCAAAGCTCTAGCAATGGCGCCATCGTCCAAGCTCGTCCTCCTCCTCCTTGCCATGGCACTGACGGTCTCCACCGTTCACGGTTGCGGATACAACTGCCCGCCCATGTCTGCGCCCCCGCCACCACCATCGTTGTACCCGCCGCCGTCACCGCCGCCGTCGCCACCGCCACCGCCACCGGCGTACCCCCCGCCGCCACCATCACCGTCAACCAGCTATGGCCCGTGCCCGAATCTGCAAGTGTGCGTCAACGTGCTGCACCTGCCGAATCTCAATCTCGGCTTGTTTGCCAGTGAGTGCTGCCCGCTGCTCTACGGGTTGGTCGAGCTGCAAGCGGCCGCATGCCTCTGCGACATCCTCGGCGGTGTCCTCGGACTCCGCCTCGACGTCGTCCTCCTCCTCAACCAGTGCAGCATTCCCTGCGAATCCACCTACACCTGCCCGCGCTGATCAATCACCCGTGCACATCTATTTTCTCTTCGCAAGTTTGCGTTCCAGTTCATCTTATATCTCAGTCTCGTGCATACATGCATGCAACAGTGTTCCCTAGGTAGGTAGTACATCGTAATCGTAAAAGTGTGTCGTGTTGTGTTGTTGGAATTAATACTGTACCAGACTTGCATGTATATGTGCATGCATAAGTACGTGGAATAAAAGTACGCTGAAACTCTGTAACAATGTGCTTGTATCATCTGGGATATTCATGCCTTTTTATGATCTGAGATGTCCGGGCTGTGCATGCATGAAAGCTTCTAATTTTCCTTTTCTTTTGATGAAGAAGGATATAATATTACATGAGAACCAAGTGTGGGTGGAAACCGATGCAAACCACTGGGAAACAATGTGTTAAAGTCTCGGAGAAATCTCAAAAGCACCGGATGTTAAAGTGTGATGTTCCATTATCATGTGAAATTCCCAAGTTCAAACACATTGCAATTTAGGAGGCATGAAAAACAATTGAAAATCAACATTGAATATTGCCAAAACAGTAAACGTCACGATTAATAGCTGAATTTGTTCTTTTCATAGCTCATAAACCATAATGTGTTTGAACCTGGAATTTCGCATGGCAGCTGACCATCACCCTCTTAACATCCCGGTTTTTTT
>NW_025261899.1:0-1641 GCF_018294505.1 Triticum aestivum
GGTAGAAGATGTGGAGAAAACGGCCTTCCTGACCTCGTGTGGAGTATACAGTTATACCTGCATGACGTTCGGGTTGTGCAACACGGGCGCGACCTTTCAGCGACTGATGCACATCGCCTTGGGCCGGCAGCTCGGGAGAAATGCCGAGGCCTACATCGACGACATCATGGTAAAGTCTCGGGAGGCGAAAACCCTGATACAGGACCGGGAAGAAACCTTCGCGAGCCTCCACGAAGTGGACCCGTGGCTCAATCCGGAGAAGTGTGTGTTTGTAGTCCCTTCAGGCAAGCTTTTGGGGTTCCTCGTGTCCCACAGGGGCATCGAGGCAAACCTAGAGAAGGTCAAGGCAGTCGAAGACATGAGTCTGCCAAAAACCCTCAGAGAAATGCAGAAGCTCACCGGGTGAGTAACCGCGTTGGGACGCTTCATCTCCAAGCTGGGAGAGGGAGCACTCCCCCTTTTCAAGCTGATGAAGAAGAAGGGCCCGTTTGAATGGACTGAAGAGGCCGACAAGGCATTCAAAGATCTCAAGAAGTACCTTACCAGCCCTCCGGTGATTGTAGCTCCGTGCCCTCAGGAGCCCTTGGTGCTCTACCTTGCATCCACGCCCTACTCTGCCAGCGTAGCCCTGGTGGCGGTTAGGGAGGAGCGCCTGGCCAAGGCCGCGCCACCACAGCCCCGACCGAAGCGGAACAAAGCCAATAAAGCCTCGTGAAGACCACGACTGTAGCAGATGGGGATCAGCCTCAGCAGGGGGACGCACCCAGAGCGGAGGAGGCCCCGCCAGGCGACCAAGCGCTGGGGGCTCCGTCGCCTCGGGAGGCGCCTCGACCTCCGGAAGACGCAGGCCACGCCAGCACCCTCAACCTCGTCGAGCATCCTGTGTACTTCGTTAGCATGGTGCCGCGGGACACAAGGGCGCGATACCCCATGCCCCAGAAACTCGTCCTTGCGTTGCTAGTGGCCTCACGCAAGCTGCAGCACTACTTTCAAGGCCATCCCATCAAGGTTGTCTCGGCATATCCCTTGGAAAGGGTACTCAGGATCCCCAACCACTACAAGGATACCCCCTATAAAGCAACACAAATTCTACAACATTTTGACTATGTGTTGTAAATTTTTCAGTAGATACACATATTATGGTTGTAGCATATGCGTTGTAGAGTTGTAGGTGGTAGTACATAAGAAAAAAACCCAGAGGAAAGGATAAAGAGACGCGCGAGAAACAGAGCCCCCGATCCTCTCATCTCTCCCAAATCGCCGCCACCCACGGCCTAATCTACCTCCTCCAAACAACCTCGCCGCCGGCCCTCCCCCTGCCCTCCTCCCACCTCGCAACCCTGGTGGCTGCTGAATTCGCCGCATCCCCGACCCACCCATCCCTAACACATCCCGTCTCTCTCTCATCATGTGGCTCCTCCCTGCGCCACCTGTGGCGGCTGTTCAGGCGACGTCCGTTGAATCCTGCCACCGCGAAGCACAATTGAAGGTCCCATCGCACCGCGCTGCCCTCCCATCTGCCTAGGTAGATCCAGTGGTCACGGCCACCAAAGCCCACCCTCGACCCTCCCCCCATGGCTTGGGTTTCAGCCGTCGGCTCGGGAGCCTGTGTCCATGTCGTCCTCCTTTCGTCCGGTGAGT
>NW_025261900.1:0-1641 GCF_018294505.1 Triticum aestivum
ATGTTTTGACTACTTGTGGAGCAAAAACGGACTCCTTATGAGTCAGATATCCATGTTTCAGTTAACACTGCGCAAAACTGATTCCGAACGACAGTTACAGACTAGATCTTGTGTAGTTGCATTCGATTTTTTCCATTCTACTTCACTAAACATCTCCATATGAGATCTAATTACTTGTAGGGAAATGCAAGAGGCCTCAGTTATGATGATGTACTAGGTCCATAGCTGGGACTTTGTGTATGTTCTCGAAATGCGTTTGTCGAGTGCTCATTAAGAAAGTATCTGTACAAGTTTCTGAACGAACTCATTAAGAAAAGTTCTCCAAACTTCCCTATGAATGAATCCTTTGAAGCATCTGGTTGTCACAAACGTTTTGACCTCTTCTGGAGCCAAAACGGACTCCTTATGAGTCAGATATCCATGTTTCAGTTGACACTGCGCAAAACTGATTCCGAACGACAGTTACACACTAGTTCTTGTGTAGTTGCATTCGATTTTTTCCATTCTACTTCACAAAACATCTCCATGTGAAATCCAATTACTTGTGGGGAAATGCAAGAGACCTCAGTTATGATGATGCACTAGGTCCATAGCTGGGACTTTGTGTATGTTCTTGAAATGCGTTTGTGGAGTGCTCAATAAGAAAGTTTCTATACAAGTTTCTGAATGAACTACTTAAGATAAGTACACCAAAAGTTCCCTATGAAAGAATCCTTTGAAGCATCTGGTTGTCAAAAATGTTTTTGACTACTTGTGGAGCAAAAATGGACTCCGTATGAGTCAGATATCCATGTTTCACTTAACACTGCGCAAAACTGATTCCGAACGACAGTTACAGACTAGTTCTTATGTAGTTGCATTCGTTTTTTTCATTCTAGTTCACTAAACATCTCCATATGAGATCTAATTACTTGTAGGGAAATGCAAGAGACCTCAGTTATGATGATGCACTAGGTCCATAGCTGGGACTTTGTGTATGTTCTCGAAATGCATTTGTCGAGTGCTCATTAAGAAAGTTTCGGTACAAGTTTTGAACGAACTCATTAAGAAAACTTCTCCCAAATTCCCTATGAATGAATCCTTTGAAGCATCTGGTTGTCACAAACGTTTTGACTAGTTTTGGAGCCAAAACGGACTCCTTATGAGTCAGATATCCATGTTTCAGTTAACACTGCGCAAAACTGATTCCGAACGACAGTTACACACTAGTTCTTGTGTAGTTGCATTCGATTTTTTCCATTCTACTTCACTAAACATCTCCATGTGATATCCAATTACTTGTAGGGAAATGCAAGAGACCTCAGTTATGATGATGCACTAGGTCCATAGCTGGGACTTTGTGTATGTTCTCGAAATGCGTTTGTCGAGTGCTCATTAAGAAAGTTTCTATACAAGTTTCTGAACGAACTCCTTAAGAAAAGTTCTCCAAAAGTTCCGTATGGAAGAATCATTTGAAGCATCTGGTCGTCAAAAATGTTTTGACTACTTGTGGAGCAAAAACGGACTCCTTATGAGTCAGATATCCATGTTTCAGTTAACACTGCGCAAAACAGATTCCGAACGACAGTTACAGACTAGTTCTTGTGTAGTTGCATTCGATTTTTTCCATTCTACTTCACTAAACATCTCCGTATGAGATCT
>NW_025261901.1:0-1641 GCF_018294505.1 Triticum aestivum
TTACAAATCTGAGCACTAAGCTTATTTTTAATGATTATTTAGTAGACTAAATTGGCAATAAAAAGTGGTATGCTATATCGCCCTGGTCCTCTATTGTGCACATCTGAGTTGCATATAACAACCATGCAGGTACCCAAGCCTTGTTCGTCAGCAAGTACCGCTGCCTCCCTGTTGACGCCAGCAAGCTAAAGACGAGATTGTAGGCAGCATCTATTATGCAGATTACTCCATGATTGTAGCTTAGGATAGCGAGATTTTTCAGGATGATGGATGGGTGAAAAAGCAGCCCAAACATGTTGTTGAACTTGTCCCAAATCAAGAAGATTATGACCGCCCTTTTCGTCTCGCCCAGATCGTGGTGGATTATTGCAGGAGTGCCGAGCAATCTGAAGAAGTACACAGATGATGCGGTCTTATGGTGGGGGTTCTTTCATTGAAGATGAGGACTGGTCATTGTGGTCGATGAATTGGCAAAATTAGTACTTTCTCCAGATTTGCATGAGATCTGTAATTTGCAATCGTTTTGTTAGTTTTGGCCAAACATGTATTGCTATTTTTGTTTATTTCTCTGCACAAAGTACGCCACTGTTTTCTGAATGAATTCTCATTGGAAAGCTATGGTTACTGATATGACAATGTAGAACTATCATCGAGATATTGATGTGGTCTAAAGCAACCATAAATTGGACTTTCAATAAATATCAGTAAATTGGAAGACCATTTTAAGTGGGAGTATGTTTAAATGGATATCTCAGCCATACTGTCCAAGCAACACCAAGATCATTTTCAAAGAGAACAATGACCTTATTTATGCCCCCACACACACACACAAAATCATTCACAAAATGGAAATACACTTCAATCAATAGTTTCAGAAAAAACCAATTGATAATAGTGTACACTTGAGCACTACATGCTTCAATAATAGAATAAGGGAGCTCTTACAAATCTGAGCACTAAGCTTATTGTCAATGTTTAGTAGACTTAATTGGCTATAAAAAGTGGTAGGCTAAGTTACCAGGGTGCACAATCGTGCACATCTCAGTTGCATATCACACCCGTGCAGGCAGCACTCCATACGCAACATCATGGCATCCACCAGTAGGAGAGAAAACTGTGAAAAATGTTATACAATTTTTTTTCTGGATGTACAGACAGACACAGTATTGGCTTTGCCAGGTCCATGTTCTAACACTATGCAGACAAATATGACTTGAAAGTTTTGGAAACTTCACCCAGGCTGACAACAGCAAGAATTCAATGAGTACAATGAAGTATAAATACTGTGTTTAGCTTCAGATGTCAAATTTTGCAGATCGTATGGTTTCGTCTTTCTGTAAAATGGTAGACCATTCTGGGTTGAGAAGTTGATTCCTCTAACTTGTTATCAAAATATGGTATACCTTTCGACCATGGTTAGTTATCAAGTCATACTTCCTCTAAATGGTATACCTTTCGACCACGGTTAGTTATCAAGTCATACTTCCGATCTCCTGACTCTAACTTGTTTCATTAAGTTAGCAAAGATGAAAAGCACAAAAGAAAGATACTTCCTAAAAACAAGAGGAACAAAAAAAAGCCCAAATCCTTTTTTATTTTACCTTTTTATATTATACAAGCAGTAAAGTAAACATACTGACA
>NW_025261902.1:0-1641 GCF_018294505.1 Triticum aestivum
TGAAATTATTCGCTTGCATGGTGTGCCAAATACTATTGTTTCAGATCGTGATACTAAATTTCTTAGCCACTTTTGGAGATGTTTATGGGCTAAGTTGGGGACTAAACTGCTTTTTAGTACTACTTGTCACCCCCAAACTGATGGCCAAACTGAAGTAGTCAATAGAACATTGTCTACTATGCTTAGGGCTGTTTTGAAGAGTAATAAGAAAATGTGGGAGGAATGCTTGCCTCATATTGAATTTGCTTATAATCGTTCATTGCATTCTACTACTAAGATGTGCCCTTTTGAAGTTGTGTATGGTTTCCTACCTCGTGCACCTATTGATTTGTTGCCTCTTCCATCTTCGGAGAAGGTTAATTTTGATGCTAAACAACGTGCTGAATTGATTTTAAAAATGCATGAGTTAACTAAGGAAAACACTGAGCGTATGAATGCCAAATATAAACTTGCTGGAGATAAGGGATAGAAAATATGTTGTGTTTGCACCTGGAGATCTTGTTTGGTTACATTTGCGTAAGGATAGATTTCCTGATTTGCGCAAATCAAAGCTCATGCCACGGGCTGATGGTCCCTTTAAGGTGTTAGAGAAAATAAATGATAATGCATATAAACTTGAGCTGCCTACAGATTTTGGGGTTAGTCCCACTTTTAACATTGCAGATTTGAAGCCTTATTTGGGTGAGGAAGATGAGCTTCCGTCGAGGACGACTTCATTTCAAGAAGGGGAGGATGATGAGGACATCAATACCATTGTTACACCCACAGCCCCTACTGCTATATATACGGGACCAATTACTGGAGCTCGCGCACGCCAATTAAATTATCAGGTACTTTCGTTTCTTGGTAATGATTCTAATGTTCATGAGAATATGATGCTGCCTAAATTGGATACATTTGTTTTGCTTACAAATGAAGGGCCTAGCTTGGAGAAGGATGAACATTGGAGCAAGAACAAGCATGGAGATGATGCCATGCGCAAGGGGAACAAGAACGGAGTTACAAGTGATGATTTCAGGACTTTGAAGCCACCATAATGGGTGCATGAAGCCTTGGACGAAATATACAAGATGCCACTTCATAAATTTCGTCCCGAGGCTATTATAGGTGCTGCGTCACCTTTTTATTGGGCCAGGCCCATGTAATTTCGAAAGACATAAGTATAGGCTATTTCTAGAGTCCGTATGTGTGGGGAAACAAGAGATAGGGTTGATTTCGGACCCCTCCACCAAGGGCCACGAAATTCCCCTCTCTTCCTCCATATATACAGCCCTTAGGGCACCGTTTAGACTTTGGGGTTTTGTTTAGATTAAAGTTCGCCATAGCTGCAACTTCGCGTACTTCGTTTGTGTTCAACGACCAGACAAAGGCGTCACAGAACCCCACCTTGATCAATAAAGCTTTCATCTTATATTCGCAATATCCAGATTGCAATCTTAGTTTCTTGCTTGTTCTTCGTTTGCTCGCAGGAAACAGACCCTCGTGGTCAGGTTGATCGTGCTCCGGCGTGGTCAATAACCTCTCGGAGTTGGTTTAGCGATTGCTAAGGCGCGACGTCCTCGCACGTTCGTAGTCGGATCGTCAAAGTCGACTTCCACCAAAGCGATATCCATCATCTCATCGAAAGACGGGACACCTTTG
>NW_025261903.1:0-1641 GCF_018294505.1 Triticum aestivum
TGAAAATATTTACTTTGAGATTCCTTCGTGTATGATAGAGAAACTGCTAGCTAATCCATTTACAGGAGACAAAACATTGCATCCCGATTTACACCTTATCTTTATGGATGAAGTTTGTGGATTATTTAAGCTTGCAGGTATTCCGATGATGTTGTCAAAAGGAAGATCTTCCCTTTATCTTTGAAGGGAGATGCATTGACATGGTATAGGCTATGTGGTGATACGAGATCTTGGAATTATAAGCGATTGAAGTTGGAATTTCACCTGAAGTTCTACCCTATGCATCTTGTTTATCGTGATCGTAATTACATATATAATTTCTGGCCTCGCGAAGGAGAAAGCATCGCTCAAGCTTGGGGGAGGCTTAAGTTAATGTTATATTCATGCCCCAATCATGAGCTCTCCTAGAAAATGATTATTCAAAATTTTTATGCTCGACTTTCTCTTAATAATCGCAACCTGCTCGATACTTCCTGTGCTGGTTCTTATATGTTGAAGACTATTGATTTCAAATGGGATTTATTGGAGAGAATTAAACGCAACTCTGAAGATTGGGGTTCTGACGATGGTAAGGAGTCAGGTATGACACTTAAATTCGATTGTGTTAAATGTTTTATGGATACTGATGCTTTTCGTGGATTTAGCACTAAGTATGGACTTGACTCTGAGATAGTAGCTTCTTTCTGTGAATCTTTTTCTACTCACGTTGATCAACCTAAAGAGAAGTGGTTTAAATATAATCCTCCTGTTGAAGTGAAAGTAGTTGCACCTATTACAGTTGAAGAAAAGACTATTACCTATAGTGATCCTATTGTCCCTACTACTTATGTTGAGAAACCTCCATTTCCTGTTAGGATAAAGGATCATGCTAAAACTTCGACTGTTGTTCGTAAGAGTAATACTAGGACTTTTACACCTCCTGAGCAAATCAATGTTGAACCTAGTATTGCTATGGTTAAAGATCGCTTGGATGATGATTTAGATGGGCATGTTATTTATTTCTGTGATGAAACTGCTAATATTGCTAGACCAGATACTAAGATACATAGACCTGTCGTAGGCATGCCTGTTATTTTTGTTAAAATAGGAGATCATTGTTATCATGGTTTATGTGATATGGGTGCTAGTGCAAGTGCAATACCTTGTGATTTATATAAAGAAATTATGCACGACATTGCACCCGTTGAATTAGAAGACATTGATGTTACTATTAAGCTTGCTAATAGGGATACCATTAAACTAGTTGGATTGTTAGAGTTGTTGAAGTTTTGTGTGGGAAAGTTAAATACCCTGCTGATTTTCTTGTTCTTACTTCCCCACAAGATGAATTATGTCCCATTATTTTTGGTAGACCCTTCTTGAATACAGCTAGTGCTAAGATTGATTGTGAAAAAGATACTGTCACCATTGGCTTAGATGGTATGTCTCATGAGTTTAATTTTGCTAAGTTTCATAGACAACCTCGTGATAGAGAACCACCTAGTAAGGATGAGATAATTGGTCTTGCTTCCACTGCTGTGCCTCCTACTGATCCGTTAGAACAATATTTGCTAGACCATGAAAATGATATGTTTATGAAGGAAAGAAGGGAAATAGATGAAGTGTTCCTTAAATAGGAACCTATGCTGAAACATAATCTTC